>NC_143134.1:122835000-123082500 GCF_059928025.1 Delphinapterus leucas | reverse complement strand
TCACGTGCGTCCCACAGCCTCTGCATAGGAGGGTCACTGTCCCACTTTCCGGAAGAAGTGGAGGCTGGGAGAAACCAGCTGGCGACAACCGAGCAGGATTCCAGTCTGGGTCTGGTCGCCCCAAGCCCCGTGCTTGGTCCCATTGGCGAGCTGATTTCTCATCTTCAAGGAGCCGGAAGCTTGCCGGTTACTCCACATGGGGCTGAGCTGGGGGATGCGGGGGGCTGGAGGGGAAGGGGGCCAGGTGTGACCCCACAGTCAGACCCCCATCTGGGCTGACAACCGAGGGAGGAGCCCCCTCCCCTTCAGCTGGGCCCTGAGGAAAGCCGTGGGGAGGGCCCCTCACCACCTGTCCCAGGTATTTTCTGAGCACCTCCTCACGCTCTCAAGGGGGACACAGAGAAGCCAAGAGGACATGTCACTGCGGGAGGGAAGGCAGGGTGCTCTGAGAGGCCTGACGGGGGCTGCTGGGGTCCTGTCGGGTGCAGGCCCCTCAGAGGGAGGAGTGGATCTCAGCTGAGCCCTAAGGGACAAAGAGCCTGGTGCCCCAGACACGGTGGTCTACGTGTGCGGTGGCCAGGAGACCCCACGCCCCTTTAGGTTTTCCTAAAGCAGCTTTAGTGTAGATGGGGGGTAGGGGGGGTGGGGGGAGGAGAGAGGAGGCGGAGGCGGGAGCTGCTCAGGAGGGGCTGTTCCCCCCACAGAAGGGGGCATTCTCCCATAGTCACTGCCGGTGGTGGCCTGGCTGGGAGGAAAGACCTGGAGCAGGTGACGGCCCGGAAGCCCCCAGGCCTGGGCCTCTGGAGGCCAGAACTCGGCACCTGGCTAAGGGGCTGTGTCCCCTGCAGATCTCCTCTCTGTTCCTTTGCCTGGTGATGGAGTTCCACGAGGGAAGCTTCCAGAATGTCATTGAGAAGAAGAGGGCGGCAAAGAGAGTCATTGACTCCCAGGTAAGACAGACTCTCTGGGGCACCAGGCCTGGGTGCCACAGGCCCCACAGCAGGGGGCAGAGGGGTGGGCACCGATGGAGTCTGGTCTCATTTCTTCCGACAGTTATGAATGAAGGTATTTGCATACCGTAACGTGCACAGATCTTAAGTGTACACCTTGGTGTGTTTTGCATAGGCAGACACTCCCGTCCCCTCCCTCACATGAGGTCAGAGCGTTCCTGGACCTTCAGACAGTCCCAGCCAGTACCCAGGGTTCGACTTCTGCCTCCAGAGATCCTTCTGCCTGTCCCTGAAGTTCTCATAAATGGGCTCATACAGCATGTTGTTTGCTTGTGTCTGGTTTCTCGCGTTCATCCCAGTGCTTTGAGATTTACCCACCTGTGAGTGTGTCAGGAGATCATCCCTCTCCACTCTGTCAGATGGCCACATCACCATCAGTGTATCTGGTCCAGTGCTGTGAGCATCTGTGTTGCTTCCAGTTTGGGGCTATTATGAAGAAGGGCTGCCATGAACACTGCTGGGCATATGTTTTGATGGACCTAAGCATTCATTTTCTGCGTGACCGTGGAGTTTTTGGATCACAGAATGGGTGCGTGTGCTGCTTTAGCCAGTGTGCCAGTTTTCCAGGATGGTTGGTTGACTTGGTGTTGATTCTCATCCCAAGTTGTGAGTCTTTCGGCTCTGCATCCTGGCCCACATTTCACTGTGTCAGTCTTCTTAATTTTAATTAAAAATTATATTTTAGTTTCAATTATTTTGAGTAGTCATGGTGAGTGCTTTTTGGCCATTTGGATATCTTCTTTTGTGCCTGTTCAGGTCTCTTGCCCATTTAAACATTAGGGTTGTCTGTCTTTTCTTGTTGATTCATAGTGGCTCTTTATGTATTATGGACACAGTGTCCAGATGTCCTCTCCCAGTCTGTGGCTTGCCAGTTCACTTTCTTAATTGTAATGAACTCTGGTTCATCAGTGTTTCGCCTGAGGTTGGTGTCTTCTGAGCCTTTAGAGAAGGCTTCCCCGCCCCAAGGTCATGACGATATTTTCCTCTGTTGCCCTTGGAGCTGGATCCATTTTGCTTTCACATTTAGGTCTATGACCCACCCCAAATAAATTTTGCCTGCTTTTGCTCTGAACACGCCTCTGTTCTGTTGGGCCACCAGGCACTGCGACCCTACTGGGGTGTTCTGAGGGGCACGCAGCTCCAAAGTGGGCCTCAGAGACAGCCTCTGAGTGGGTTTCAAACTTTCTGTTTGTAGTAGAGCCCTGTCGAGCACAAAAATGTTCTCAGAACCCCCAGTAAGGAAAGCAGAGCTACTCTAGTCAGGGGTCTGGGGGTCAGTGGAAGGTGGCGTGGCAGGAACCCCAGGGTCCTGCCTGCTCAGCCCCTCTCTTGACACCCCAGGTGGAATCCAGGGCTCCTAGGAACACGGTTTGAAAATCACTGCCCTGGAAACCAGGTGGATCTTGTTTCTGACACAAACTGCTTTCAGAATGTTCTCTCTCAGGGATCTTTCCATTCTAATGCCCTGGAGAGGCAAACCCGAAGTAGCAGCTGCAGACTTCAGCATTTCTGGTACCCATGGGGTGGGACCCGGGCGGGGCTAGAGCCCCAGGGCCCCCGGGGTCTGCTGGAGACAGGAGTGGGGGGTCTGGAGACCAGGGCGTCGCCGGCTAACAGGGCATTTCTGTCCAGAGGGCCTCGAAGCAGCCTGCAGCAGAAGCTCCCGCACTGGCTCTGAGCTGTTGGCCGCTCACTTCAGGCCCATTTCAAGACGCAGGGTGGGAACTGGCCACGACCCTGCTGGCTGCTCTGAGTGGTCACTGACCTGCCTAAGAGCAGCTGGGAGGCCCACCTGGGAGCTTTCAGGCCCCCCCAGTCCTGGCATCTCTCGCTCTTTCCCCAGTGGATGCAGAACATGCTGGGCCAGGTGTTGAATGCGCTGGAGTACCTGCACCAGCTGGACATTATCCACAGGTGACCGGGTGGCCAGGCTGCTTGAGGAGAAAAGGCACCTCCTGGGGGTGGCACCTCCAGGTGGCAGCGCCTGGGCGCGGGCCCAAAGGAGAGAGGTGCAGCTGGGACAAGGACGGGCCCCTCCCCCTCCCAGAGCACCTCCCTGGCTTAAAGAGAGTCACCCCCTCCACGACCCTCCCCATGCACAGACGGGGCAGTTGGTTCTAAAGTGCAAGGGAAGAACCAGATAACAGCACTGACGAAGAGATTAGGCTGCCCGAGGGCCTCTGGGCACTCCCAGGCTGAGCTTTTGACCTGCCAGTTTCATTCTCCAGAATCGTGATCTGAAGGATCAGTGCTGTATTTAGAGGAGAGAAAACTGTGTGAACCAAACGTAGGAAGGAAATGCTCGAGATTCCGTGTTAATGTCAGCTGAGATCTGGAAGGTCGTTAGCAGAGGGACCACGGGAGGATCAGTGTTTCCTTACTTGCAGTTGGCTTGTTTTTCCCATTTGAAATAACAGTATATTTATGCTTACAGAAAACGATATTCAAAAAGTGGCTGAACAACAACAACAACAAAAAGTGGCTGAACAGGGCATCTACTGAGGAGAGAGGAGGAGGGGTGTGGGCTGCTGCGGCGGCCCTGGGTGTGGCGGGAGCGGAGGGTTCACAGACGGACGTGGCCCTGCCAGGCAGTGGGTGGAAGGGCGCGCCTCTCGGTTTCAGGAACCTCAAGCCCTCCAACATCGCCCTGGTCAGCAGTGACCACTGCAAACTGCAGGACCTGAGCTCCAACGCACTCATGACCGACGTAGCCAAGTGGAACGTCCGTGCAGAGGAAGGTGGCTGGCGTCCTCCCGGCCAGCAGACAGTGGTGGCGGGGGAGCACTGCGGGAGGGCCCATTCAACCGAGTGGGGGGGCATGCAGGGTCCAAAAGACACTCAGAAAATGTTAACCTTCAAGAAGGGGGAAGGAAGGCCTCAGAAGGGAGGAGACTGACATGCACAGAGGGAGGGCTGGTGGACGGCAGGCATTGGCTCGGGATGGATTACTTTACTGAGTCTCAGAATAACCCAGGAGGTGGTAAAGGTGAGCAGTCCGGGGAGAGAAGTTTTCCTTCCTTTAAAAAAACAACAGGGCGGGCTTCCCTGGTGGCGCAGTGGTTGAGAGTCCGCCTGCCGACGCAGGGGACACGGGTTCATGCCCCGGTCCAGGAGGATCCCACATGCCGCAGAGCGGCTAGGCCCATGAGTCATGGCCGCTGAGCCTGCGCATCTGGAGCCTGGGCTCCGCAACGGGAGAGGCCACAGCAGTGAGAGGCCTGCGTAACGCAAAAAAAAAAAAAAAAGACAACAGGGCAAAGGGAGCTGGGATTCAACCCTATAACGGCTATCAGGGGTGGAGAGAGCAACTCTCCAGTGGAGGACTCCAGAGTCCCGGGCTGGCAGGGACCAGTGGCATGCTGTCCTTGATGGGTGGATGGGTGGATAGATGGATGGATGGATAGATGAGTGGGTGGGTGGATGGACAAATGGATAGATGAACATGCAGATAGATGAACAGACGGATAGATGGGTGGAAGGATGGATAGGCGGGTGTGGGTGGGCAAGTGAGTGGACGGGTGGATCTACTGGAGGTGTAGATGGCAGGGGTCCTTGGAGCCCACCCCTTTGCTCTTTGTTTGGGGAATGGAGGCCTGGAGAGGGAGGGGCTGCCTGCAGCCTGTCAGGCACTGATAGAGCTGGGCCGGGGACCCTGCTCTTTTGGCTCCCTGTCTGGAGTTCAGGTTTGTTTGTTTATGTATGTATGTATGTATTTATTGGCGGCGCGGCATGCGGGATCTTAGTTCCCTGACCAGGTATCGAACCCGTGCCCCTGGCAGTGGAAGCGCAGAGTCTTTACCACTGGACAGCCAGGGAAGTCCCAGGGATTCAGGTTTAGAAACTAGGGCAGGGCAACCAGAACATTGCCTCAAGGTCCCGACTAAGTGTTGGGAGGGGCAAGACGTTTATGGAGAGTGCAGATTTTAGCCTTTGTGGCAAATGCCCCTTCCGATTATTTCTGCAGCTGCAGTGGGACACAGGTGCGCACACGGCCAGCCTGGTGGGCCCCTGCCAAGATGGGCAGCCTCACTGGTGAAGATCAAGGGCCAGGATCTTACTGACCAGGGGCCTCTTCCTTTTCCCCCTCAGATAGCACATCTCTCCCTCCCTGGAGGAGGGTGATGGAGGGCTCATTTTTCAAGCTGCTTGCTTCCCCAGGGAGCATGGGACTCACGCAGCCCCCACTTCACTCCTACCAACAGACCCCTCTCACAAGTCCTGGATGGCCCCCGAAGCCCTCAACTTCTCCTTCAGCCAGAAATCTGACATCTGGTCCCTGGGCTGCATCATTCTCGACATGGCCGGCTGCTCCTTCCTGGATGTGAGGGGCCTTCCGTCCACCCCTCCCCGCCACACCTGAACCCCACTCTCCACAGCCCCAGGGAGCCAGGCTCTGCCCACCGCCGGCCCTGAAAAGGGCGCATTCTTCCCGTTGGCACCCTCCTGCCCACCCTGAGTGCCTGTGGGGCTGTGTGGAGGACCCCCGCTGCCCCAGCCGCCAGAGGACCCCGCATTTGGGCCTGCTCGGCCCTCATGTGGTGGTGGTGATGGTGATGGTAACATTCAATCTGCCCCAACAGCACCCCCTTATGGACAAGAACAGCTGAGTTCGGGTGCACTAACCGGCCCCCAGTGGGAGTCCGGCCGTGGACGGGGGGCTGTTCCCTTACTCCCTCCAGCCAGTAAGATGGCCACTTGCTTTTCTCTGAACTTCCATTTCTTCTTCGTACAAGAACTGTGGGGCACAGGTGGCCTCTGTGCGTTCCTGACGGCGGCGGCCACGTCGCCTCCCCTCTGCCCGAGGTCAGGCCATCTTCCTTTAGCTGAGGAGGTGCACAAGTGGTCCTCTCTCTCCTCCCAGAGCACGGAAGCCATGCTTCTGCGGAAGTCCATCCGGAGTTCCCCCGACGGCCTGAGGGGTGTCCTGAGGACCATGGAGGAGAGGAGGGTCCCCGATGCGGAAATCTTCAGTTCCCTTTTGCCTCTGATGCTCCAGGCCGACCCGTCGGATCGAATAACCATCAGGTGAGCTCAGGCCCTGGGGTGGCAGTTCACTGTCAGCCTGTGCACGCACTTGGGGTTTTCATACCACAAAGCGCTGCGTCCATGGACAGTGGCTCCTCCAGTTTGGGCTGCCCCAAACCGTGGCCGCATCTCTGAGTGCAAGACGAACAGGGCCAGCTTCCCCATCAGGTGCGCGAGGCATGGCCCAGGGCCCAGGAAAACGTTTTAACTCTAATGTAAAGTCAGAAGAACAAAATGATCCACCCTGGGTTATATTCACCTTTATACCAACACAGCCAGAAATTGTGATTTTGGGGTCTATGTTATGGAGGAAGGGGCCCATGCGAGTGCAAGCGCCAGGGCCCAGCACTGTCCTCCCTCAGCCCCTCCTGGAGGGGGAAGTGCTGCAGTGCCCGCTGGACGCACTGTGATGCTGGGAGGGGTGATCCCAAGCGGGTGCCCAAAACAGGTGGAGGCCCAGCAGCTGCTGGACGCAGAGGGGACGCAGGGCCAGCTGGCGGCTCTCCGCCCCTCCCCAGGGACGTGATTCACTTGTTTGTGAGCAGCGACTTCAGCTCCTCCAGCAGTGCCCTGATGCTGCACCAGCAGGTGGTGCCCAACTTCCTCATCGACATGCTGCTAGAGAGCAGCGTCACCAGCACCTTAGGTGATGATGGGGCCCTGAGGGGGCGGCGCCAGAGGCTGCTGTGGCCCCGGCACCCCATTGTCTTTAGCTGGGGGGCAGTGACCCCCCCCAGTCCCCTGGACCGCTCCTCACACATGGCCTTTGGGCTTGCCCCTCGTCCATCCCAAGCACTGCTTTGCTCAGGGTACTACCCCGCTCAGATACCCCTGAGCTTACCTAGAGCAGAGTTCATCTCTGTGGCCAGGCCCCCACCTGCTTCCCCTCTGTTCCGGCTACACAGTCCTCGACGTCACCAAACAGCCCCTCACTGCCACGCACCCCACCACAGACTCCCCGCTTTTTGCTCGCTTGCCCGGCACACAGCGGCCCGGTGCCTGGAGTGTCTTGCCCAATGAGCAGCACCTCCTGTGTGGTTGCTACGTGCCCAGAATGGTGCTCACGCTGGGGCCGGCACAGCAGCCACCGTGGACCAGCAGGCACGGCCCTGCAGGAAGGTGAGGTGGCCCAGGGGCTCCGTGTGCAATGTGACATGTGCAGGCCTGAGGCTCCAGGCACAGTGCTGGCTGGTCACCCCCCACCCCGCAAAAGTGCACACGATAGACTCCTCCGTGTGCCCCAGGCTGGGGGCTACCCCCACGGTCTTGGATAGAGAATGGATCTGGAGGTCATCTTCCAGTTCGGGGGTGGCTCCGCCCTCCCATCCCTCCTCCCCGTCAGTGGCTCCCTGCGCCGGCTGCCTGTGATAAGGGGCTGCCACCTCTGCCTCCCTTTCTGGAGAAGGGGACCCGTGAGGGCCCAGCTGCTGTCTCCCTGTCTCGTGGCCATGGGCTTTGGAGGCAGACAGCTGGCTCCAGCTGAAGGTCATCGCCCTGAGTACCCTGGAGGGAGTTACCTGAGGGAGGTGTGGAGTGGAAGCACCCCCCTGGGCGGGTTCTCAGGCAGATCCGGGTTCGACTTTGGACAGGTGGCTCGGCCGGGAAGGTGAGGATGATAAGGCCGCCACCTCGCGCCGGGTCACGTGGGCCTGTGCAGTGGTGCTCACGGATGCGCCCCTGGTGCCCCGGCCCTCAGGCGGGTCCCTGAGCCAAGGCGCCTCCCCGTGCTGCCCTGTCCCCCGCAGAGGTCATGCAGAACTTCTCCAGCCACCCCGAAGTCCAGCAGAGGGCCCTGGAGAGGCTCCTGAGGATGTCTGAAGACCAGCAAGGTAGAGCCGCCACCCTCTCGCCTTCCCCCAGGTGCCCCGGCCCTTCCAGCTTCCCTAGCTGGTACTTTCTGACGCCCGTTTACATTCCCATGAGCATGCACGGCTTTACCACCTGCTTGGAACAGGAGCCTGGACTTCCTCCTGTGCCGCCGCTTTCACTGAGCAGACAAGTGGGCGGGGGCTGGGCTCGGCATCCGAACCACTTCCCGGGGCCCCCCTCACGTGCTGCTCATGGATGCTTAATAGACACCCTGTCCCTGCCACCATCCCTCTGGTTGGCTATTTGAGTGGTTGCCGATTCCCCGGTATCATAAGCAATGTTACACAGTCCACCCCGGGGCATGTGTGTGTGTGCTCTGTGTGCTTCTGCAGGATAAATTCCTAGATATGCAGGCTGTGAATACTTCACATTTTCATAGATACTGCAAATTGCCCTCCGTCGATGCACCAACTTTCTCACCTCCCAAGAGTGCATGAGAACACCTCTTCACCCAACTTTCTCCATCAAGGAGTATTAATATTTTTAATTTTGCCAAAACATTGGTTTGTAAAATCTCTGCCCTCAATCTGTCTCACCAGCCTGAATATTACATTCATTCACTCATCCGTCCATCCATCCATCCACCCGTCTCTCCATCCGTCCATCCATTCATCCACCCGTCTCTCCATCCATCCATCCACCTGTCTCTCCATCCGTCCGTCCATACATCCATCCGTCCACCGATCTTCCTTCCATAGATGGTCGTCCCAGTGGCCGGGACAGCAGAGATCATAAGGGCCCAGTGCCAGCCCTCTAATGAGGCAGCAGAGACCTCACCTTGGCCATTTCCCTTCCCCTCCCTCTCCTTCCCCGTGACCCTGTCTAGAGCAAGGCTGTGGAGAGGAGAGAGTCCATGGGAAGAGATTCTGCCTTCCCAGAGAGAGTGAGAGAGGCTGCTGGGCCCCTTCCCAAGACTGGCCTCGGCTGTCACCCCAGAGCCACACCTGCCTCAGCCAGCCTCGCATGGAGACGGGATAGCCATGGCTTGGCTTCCCTGGTGCCAGCACTTTTGTCCTTGTCATTCTTACCAGGAGGACACAGGCTGAGAGAGGTGAAGCAGCGGTTAGGAAGGGGCGCAGCTCTGTGGACCCCCGGCTGCCCACCACTGCCTTCCCCCCTTGCCAGCACACGCCCTGGCCCAGAGGAAGGCCTAAGGGACCCACAGATGTCCCCTCTCAGGGCAGTAACGGCCAAAGGCTCTGGAGTCAGATAGGCTAGGTTCAAAGCAAGGGCTCACATCTCCCTGACCCTCAGTTTTCTCATCTGTCAAATGAGGATCGATCTTGTAGAGCTGCTGGAAGAAGATCCCTACGGCAGACGCGTGGCAAGCACTCAACACACCCTGACTGATCGCGTCTGATCACCCATCTGCTCGTCCACCCAGGGGCCCACGTGTGACGCCCTGCAGACTCCCATCAGGGTCTGGTCCACACCCCCTCCCGCCACCTGCTCGTACGCCGAGTCTCACTCTGCCCCCCACGCTGCCAGGTGTGCCGTGGCCGGCGGAGCTGGCGGAGGTGTTGGTCGGCATCGTGAAGCAGCACGACAGGGTCCTTGACGCACAGCCGTGTGCCTGCTCCCTGCTGCTCCGCACCGGGGGCCAAGGTGGGCTCCAGGCACAGCTGGCTTCTCCTACCCCCGTCCTCCCACGCCAGTCATCCCCCAGGCATCTGACCCTCTGGGCACCCAACCCCACCCCAGGATGACAGGCAGGGCACAGCCAGGAGTCTGGGGCACCACCCGAGGCCTGCCTCTGTGGCCCTGGACCAGCTGCTCCCCCTTCTGGCTGATCTCTAGGCATGAAACGAGGAGCTGGTCATAGGGGTCCTGTGGTGTGAGCCCAGGCAGGTGGGATGGGGTCCCAGGCGTGGGCTCCCAGGAGGGCAGCTGAGGAGGGATGGGAGAGGCTGGAGCTGAGAGCCCGAGGGCCTGGCCTCCGATTTTTAAACTGGAATACTTCACTGCCTTCTCACTTGAATATTTAGGCTGAATTTCCATGTAATGCTTTACACCGCACGTGCTCACAGCCCTGGCAGGGCCCCCAGCCCTCCGGTCCTTGGCTCGGTCGTGCAATAAGCACTTATGGGGCGCCGGAGCCCCGACCTCGGCTTCCTCCCTGGAGACCCCGCCCCCGCCCCCGCCCGCTGTCTTCCCACCGTGGCCCCAGCTAAGGGTTCCCCGGCCTCTTTTGCTGGCCTGCGCAGCACTGGGGCAGGACCCGGCGGCCACGGCGCCGAGCAACAGCACCACGGCCCCCATGCCGCTGAGCGTGCTTAGAGCCACCCCGAGGAGCAGCAGCCCCTGGTCACGGTGCACCGCCCGCTCACCGTCGCCAGCCAGGGTGGGCGCCGCCCTCCCGTGGGCGCAGGGCTCAGGCGGGTAGCGCCTGGATGCCCCGAGGGGACAGCTGCTCCGTCCCCAGCTTCCATGTTCACAGTCACGTGTCCCTCTGGCAACATGCACGGGCCGCAGCCAGGCGCCCCCATGGGCTTCACGCCGACGTGTTTCGGGTTCCAGCCCTTGCTGCCCCACCGGCCCCGCTCCAGAGGCCACCAGCGAGCAGTCGGGGGACGGTGTGGGGAGAGGGTCACCACCGAGGGCTTTACACATGTTCCCCATCTCCAGCCACTAACCGGGTGGGCATCGTTCTCTCCAAAGGGAAGCTGGGGCCTCACCTGGAGCCCCGCAGCCCCCACCCCCCCTACACTCACCAGGCAATTTACCACATTTCATTGACCCCGCGCCGAGAAGTCCAAAGGGCTGCCGTGAGTAGCCATGTTGGGACAGCAGGTGTAAATCGGGACCACCTGGCAAACAATGCCAGGTGATCACCCTGAGAGAACACAGTCGTGGTCCCATCTTGGAAGGAAAGCTCAGAGGCCGGTCCCAGCCCAGTAATGGGACGGGAGGTGCTGGAACGGTGGCCCAGGGGATGGCTCATACCCTTGTTTCTGGGTCTCATGCTGGGCATGAAACTGGCCAAGTAGGCACCACTGGCGTGGGATGCATGGGATTGCAGTGCCCTAGGACCACAGAGAAGGGGTGGCCCCCAGGGAGGGCTTCCTCCAGGAGGTGTTCTCTGTGGTCCTAATGCTGGGGCCCACCTGCAGGACTGGCCACAGACGAGCTGCGGAGGGCCGGGCTGTGCGAGCGCATCCTGGAACGCCTGGATGCCTTCCCCAGGAACAGGGACACCTGCATCAACGGCCTGAGGCTGCTCTGGGCTCTGCTGGTGGACGGTGAGCGGGCCGGGGCTGCGCCCTAACCACCCGAGAGCCGGGAGGAGAGGGAGACAAAGGGCCAGGGTGGACGGGAGAAGCTGCACCGGCATCCTGGGGAGGGGTGGGTTCATATTCGGACCCCCTCGTGCCCAGCCCATGGAACCCTCCAGCTCACGCACATCGTGGGATTTCCTGGGCAGTCCCTGGTTCCACAAGCTGGCCTTAGCACTGGGCAAACCATCCTGACTTCTGATTCAGAAGGGGGGTGCTCCCAGGCCGTGCCACTCCCTCTCCAGGCCCCACTTGGTCCTCCAGCACCTGGGAGGTCATTTTCCCCAAGGAAAAGAGGGCTCCCGACCGTGGAGAGCCCTGCCCACACCCGGCACGCAGGGCTTCCCAAACCTCCCCTTGGGGGCCCTGCCGATTCCTACCCTACAGACTGGCTGGCAGGCTGGGGTTGCCCCTACCCCCCAGCTTCTGCGCCACCAAGGAGGTGTCCCCTCCTCCACCCCATCCTGTTCCAGCTGTCATAGCGAACAAGGCCCCCTGGGAGAAAGCCCCGGCCCTCATTGCTGAGGTGCTGGCCACCTACCCCACGGACGCGGAGATGGCTGAAGCCGGCTGTGCAGTACTGTGGCTGCTGTCCTTGCTGGGTGAGCAGCCCGGGGCCCCGGGGCCTGAGAGGTGGCCCTGGGCCCTCGAGTCGAGACACGTGTGGCCCCCCGCAGGCTGCATAGGGGAGCAGCAGTTGGAAGAGGTGGTGGTCCTAATCCTGCAAAGCATCCGGGCGTGCCAGGACCGAGCCCTGCTGGTGAACAATGCCTGCCGGGGGCTGGCCAGCCTCGTGAAGATGTCTGGTGAGCCTGGGGACGGCCGGGGCTGCCACTAGGAGGCGGGGGAGACTCCCACAGCAACACCTGCCGGCAGCCCACAAACCAAAAGCAAGCACACGCTCAAAGCAGGGAAGGGAAACACCTACAGTCCCATCGCCCAGACATTGCCGCGCAGACCTTCTGTACCCTCACTTCCCGCCGCTCTCTGCAACTCCGCATGGTGACCACCTTGCCTGCCACCCACAAGCCTGGCGTGTGCGCAGGCTCCCCTCCAGGTGTGACTCTGAAAACAGCCCGAGTCAGGGCTCTGAACTCCGCCTCCAAGCAAACCCCAGCTGTTCCTAAGCCCCCGGCCCAGGTTCTGCACCCAACTTGGCACCACGAGCCTTGACGGACACTCGGGGCCTGGAGCCTGGCAGAGCTTGCCCGCCGTGTGGGGTGGTTTGGCCCCTGTGAGGTCCGGCCCCTGCTGGGTGTGCAGCCTGGTGGGTCTCTGCCTGCTACTCGGCCTGAAGCAGGGAGTGGGGTGACCTTCACTCCTGGAGAGAACCTCCCGAGCGGGCAGGGTCTCCGGGCCTACCCCCCACTCCCGCCGGGATCCCACCGTCAAACGGGGTGGGGTGCTGAAGCCCCAAGAGCAAAAGGCACGTGGCTCAGTGAACAAAGAGCGGGGTCGTCAGAACCCAGCGAGCGTGTGGGACCCCAGAGCCGAGAATCTCGGCTTTGCCTCCTGCTGGCTGTTGACGGCTAAGTCCATTCCCTGGAGGGTCAGCTTCCCCCTGGGCTCCAGGAGGATCTGACAACTACGTGACATCACGGGTCACTGCTCTCACGGGCCCCCAGTCCCCCAGGAGCCAGGCCCAACCTCGCACTGACGGGCCTCCTCACGGGGCAAGGAGGTGCCCTGGAACGTCCCCAGCACCCTCTCTACAAGCACACTGGCCTTGGGGGCTGCTGGGATGGAGAGAGAGGCGGGTGCACACCCCACCAGAGGACACCCGCAGATGCAGAGCCAGGAAAAGCCTGACCTTGGTGGTCCCCACGCTGCAGGACAGCATGGCGTCCCCTGCCAGCTGAGGCTCTTGCTGCCCCACGTGTTCAGTACTGTCACCCACCCACCCCCTCGCCCACGCCCAGAGCTGGCGGCCCTGCAGGTGGTGATGCCCGAGGAGGGCAGCAGTGGCCTCACCCTCATCCAGGAGACGTACCAGCTCCACCAGGACGACCCGGAGGTGGTGGAGAGCATCTGCATGCTGCTGGCCCACCTCGCCTCCCACAGTGAGGACCCCCCTGCCCTCGTCACGCCCTCCCTGGAAGCCAGCATTCAAGAGGCGCCCTGCTAGCGGCTATGACCACTGGGGGAGGGGCAGGAACCCTCCGTGCCGGGCACATGCTAAGCCTCGGCGGGGGAGGGGGGGCCTGGTCTCGGGACCCTCTGCTCTGCCCGCAGAGGACATCCTGTCAGAGCTGGTGTCCAGCGGCATCCAGCCCCTGGTCGAGGAGATCCACGGGCGCTTCACCTCCAGCCTGGTGAGTGTTGGGGGGCTGCCTCAGCCAGACCTGGATGGCACAGAGTCCAGGGGCCGGAGCAGTGGTGTGTGGAGGCGACTGGGGCTGCCGCGTGTGTGGTTTTAAGAGGCTCTCCCTGTATCACCGTGTCCACGACCTGACCAAAGTAAACCCTGGAGAGAAGCAGCAGTGAGACCGCTTCAAAGAAAAGCAGGTTAACAGAATTTACTCGTGGACCCAGAGACCGTCCATGGAAACGGCTGACCTGCTGTTCTCCTTGCAGGAGCTGGTTTCTTACGCACGAAGTGTGCTTCAGAAACTGGAAGAGGCCTTGCAGCCCAGCTCCCACGGTGGGCAGTAGACCTGTCGCAGGCAGCCGCCCGGGGAGGTCTGCCTCTCCCTCCTCAGGCTGTACCTGACGGGGCGCCCACTGCCACAGGGCGTCTCCTTAGGGGTGGGGGTCAGGGAGAGGTGTCACCCAGGACCAGCAGGGGGACACGGCAGTCCCCTCAGACACTGAACCTTCACAAGCTCCAGCTCAAGTAAAAACCTGCGTTTACGTCACACAACATCCTCTGTGGATTCAGACTTTTTGTACGGCTAGCAGGGGCTCAGTATAGCCTGGTGCTAAACGCTCCACTCACGGCAACCGGCTGCTCCTGTGCTCAGAAAGCCCCCCGCGCCCGGGCCGGGGGGAGAGGGCTGCGGGCCGCCCGTGGTCAGAACATCCATCCTAGTCGGGGAGTCGCCCACCTCTGGGGAGAACCGTTGCCACCTCGCTGGGCAGCCTGAGCTCCCCACGCCGGCCATGGGCCCCGACCTGCAGTTTAAACTTGTGTGCGGCGGGTGAGAAAGGAACCGCTGAAAACCCCTCGACGAGGCTGCCGCCGGACTACCCACAGCCGCGCGGTCCAGGCTTGAGTCCGCGGAGTTCTTTCCTTTCCGTTGGCCGAGGCAACGAGGGAAAGGGGCCTTCTCGGAGGAAGGTGCCACACACCTGGGGACAACTAGGCGCTTCCGGTCCTGGGACCCGGGGATCCCCAGGGACAGCCCCTCCTCCCGTCCCTCGGCGGGGATGAGTCTCAGACGCCACAACCAGACAGGAGACGTTCTGCCCAGCAGCAAGCACGCCGCGTGCCCCTGCTGCCATGATTCTGAAACCTTCCCACAGGGTCACTGCTCCGGGGGGGACTCCATCTGTCCGGCGGCTTGGTCACAGCTGCCCACGAGCGTGGTACAGGACGGGGCTCCTGCTAAGCGTCGTTACCGTGGGCTTTGGAGGCCGGGGGCCGCCTGTCTCGGGCGATGCTCTCCCACTCCTTCTTCACCAGGACGTACAGCCTCATCGCTGTCTGCGCATCTTGAATCTGGGGGACACGCAGCATCACCATGACTGTCCCGCTGGGCGACAAGCATGGCCACATACATGCCTGTCCATCCCACAGTTCCCGAGTCCTGGCATCAGACACGGACAAGTGAAGGAGAAAACTGACGAGAGCAGTGGTCCAGCACCACGGCCCTCACTGTGCTTCCGCGCCCCAGTTCATGGGAGGGAGGGACCCAAAGCGAAGGGATGAACGTGCTGCCTCGTGGGTGCTCCAGACACCACAGAATTAGGAAGGAGACGGGGTGGGGGACGGCAGGCCCTGAACTTGATGCTGGGGCACAAGAGCCCAACGGCTGGGCTCTGCAGGCCAGTGGGCTCGCGCGCGGTCCTAGAGGGCCTGCAATCCAGACTGGGGCCTTTGTCTCCGACTACAGTACACTAGTAGCTTTTTGGTGTGAAGTATTAGTTAAATGTAACCGTTTAGAATTTAACCGACACTTCGCAGGCCTGCTGTACCACGTCATTTATCACGGACCAGGAGCCTCCTAAGAAGCCGCCCAGGGCCCACTGTGTTTGTCTTCAGGTGACACTGCGCCTCGCACACGAGGCCCGGCACAGCCCCCAATCCCGAGGCCTGTCACCCGGGACACACTCACCGAGCAGTGCTCCGCCTGCTGCACCCGGATCCCCAGGACTCTCTCCGCAAGCAGCTTCAGAGACGGCCGTCCACTCTGCCAGGGGAGAGGGCAGCGCACAGCCACGCTCAGGTGGGGCCTCTGTAGGCCCTGCCTGGGCAGGGGAGTTGCCCGCTGAGCCCCGACCCAAGTGACCTTCAGTGTCCCTCCCACCGGAAGTGCCCGCGGCCCTGCGGGCTGGTGACACCCGGTCAGCCCACAGAGGAGGACCAGGAAAGGACTCTGCCATCTCTGCCTTCCGGCCTCAGGCTGCCCTGCTCATTTCAAGGGCAGCTCTGCCTCTGGAATAGACACGATGGCGGCTTCTTGCCTGCAGTCGGGGGTCTAATCACAGAGATCAGAGAGTGGAACTCACCTGCCCTCAGCGACACTAACTTTAAAGTTGGCATTTGGCAGAACTCTTTCTCTTCTAAGATTCCTTTTAGTTTTAAAGGTTAAAAGGAAAAACCAAATGAAACCCAACATCTTTCATCAGTAAGACAGCCTTCAGGGACCAGAACCGACAATCATGTGAACCGAGAAACTGAACTACGCTGTGTGGGGCCGCGCGGTTCCAAGTACCTTCACTTGGCTCCGGAAAGGCTTGTACTTCTGAGTGTCCCGGATCTTCTTCTTCGGGTGACAAAGAAACAACGCCTGGAGGAGAAAATAGGACGGGCGTTTTGTTGTCCATCTGCAGCAGTAGACCCCTTCCACCAAACTCCAACACGTGACACACGTGCACACACAAATAAGACAAGCACTGACACGAGCCTGAACTTCTGAGGGAAGATCACCATGGGAAAAGTGATGGAAGGACCATGGGCATGAAAACAGCCTTGAAACCGGGGAAGCTGGAGACTCAGTCACCAAGGAGTCAGCAAGCGGCTGAAACGCGAGTCTGCGTGGGGAGGGCGCGGGGAGGGAGCACGAGATACCGGGGCCTCTTGAAGTGAGAACGTTTATGACAAAACGCGTCTCCGTGGGCAGAGGACTCGTTGGTTTTTAACAGTTCAAGTTCTACTTTCTTTCTTTCTCGGCCGCACTGCGCGCCTTGTGGGATCTTAGCTCCCGACCGGGGATTGAGCCCAGGCCCTGGCAGTGAAAGCGCCAAGTCCTAAACACTAGACTGCCAGGGAATTCCCTCAAAATTTACTATTAAAAGACATTTAAGACCAATTTCTATGGGTCCCTGAAACATCGGAGGCTGCCAAGCTTCCAGGAAACACCGTTTGAAAACCTGCAGGCCCAGGAAGGACAGTCTCCCACAACTGCACGCCCCGAGCTTCTCGTCCCAACAGGTGGGTCAGCTCTGCCCACAGTAGAGACCCTAAGGCGCTGAGGCTGAGCCCCACTCTCTGGGGCACGGGAAGGGGACCCTCCGAGCCTGCCTGCCGCCCGCTGTGCTGGCCGCCATGGGCCGGCCTGTGACACGGGGAGTGCCCAGTGGCTCCGAGGAATGGGCGCCGGGGATGCTCCCCGACAGGAGGGGCTCTGCCCTGAGAGGGGTGGTGGCCCATCGGGCGGGTGCGGGTGGCAGAGACAGCGCCCGGCTCTGCCTACGAGGGTGTGCAGGGACCCGCTCCCCCAAGCTGACACGGTGGGCGCATCACCCAAGTCACGGAGAGAGCGCGACCACCCTGGACACCGCGTCACGTAAGAGGCGCCTGGAGCCGGCACCTTCAGGTCGTTGTGCAGCGCGTGTCCGACTAGAATCCGGCCCTTCAGCAGGTCTGCCACCTCCTTCTGAATGACTTCAAATTCTTCTCCTGGAAACAAAACAAAGCAGCGGTTTTTAGTGACACGTCCATCACTACCGTGCTGAGCGACAGGCTCCCCCAGGTTAGACCTCCGAGGACTGGCAGACGGGTCTCTCTGCTCAGGAGGGCGATGCCAAGGCCGAGGGGCCGTCCCAGCACCCCAACCGGGGAGAAGTGGGGGGAGCACACTCACAGCCCCCTGCCAGGGTAATTCTGACAGGTGAATCTAACAGTAAGAAGCCAGGGCATGTGTTTGATGTCTTTCCAACCGGAGATGAAAACGAGGCGGGGGTGGCCCTCGCCACAGATGGTGAGAAGCCCGGCTCTAGACCCTGGGCTCCGGAGGCAGCTCTGCTTGCTTTTTCGGAGCGGACCCCTCGGGGCTACGCCCTCCCCTAACGCCCAAAGGGCTGCAGCAACCGCGCTTGGGCCCCGCGCCTCTGCCCGCCCGCGACCCTAGCAGGACCGGCAGAGCCCGGATGGAGATGTGGTCAGGCCCTGGGGCTGACGAGCGGCCGGGCCACCTCGGGGGCTGTGCTCCAGGGAACCTGAGAGGTGCGGAGAGCAGAGAGCACGCAGCCAGAGGACGACAGAGCCGCCACCTCAAGCCCCTGCTCCCAGGATCTCCCCAGGCCCCAAATCTGGGGCCCCCTGGGTGCCTCTCTGCCCTCCCCCGACAGCCTGTCCATCGGCAAACCCTACGGGCTCAGCGTCCAGGGTGTGTCCCGAGCTGGGCCACGGCTCGTTGCCTTGTACAGCCACCTCCCTGACCAAGGGCACAGAGGACAGGCTCACTCCTCCACCCCCGCGCCCCGCCCCAGCCTATGCCCAGCGCGGAGGCCCCCCGAGGGGACCTGCGCCAGACCGGGCCCCGCGCTGCTCACGGCCTCGCCACAGCTTCCGAATCCTCGCGTAGGCCTGGGAGCCCCTCCAGCCTGTCCCGCCTCCCCACCCCTTCCCCACCCCACAGCAGCCTCTCTCCGTCCAGGAACGCTGTCCCGGTCTTCAGGTCGGGTGGCCAACAGGCAGCAAGGCCAACGCAAGCGGCCGTGGGAGCCTCTGAGCCCACCTGCCCAGGAGGGAGGAAAACCGCCGGGCTCTCGCTGCGCCCGCGCCTGCAGCAGAAAGGGCCGCAGGGAGACACGGAAGCACTCCAGCCGCCCCTGCCCGCGTGCCCGCGCTGAGGTGACCCACCCTGCGCCAGGTCGTCGGGCCGGATCCCGCTGACCGCCGTCCTGTAGTCAGTCACCGGCTGGGCTGGCTTCACGTACTTGTCATAAACACACTTCCCGTACTGGTTCACCAGGGACACGCGGGCCACGATGCTCTCTTCCCCCTTGGGGCCCACGCCCACCATCTCACAGTCCACGGCTAAGGCTTTAGTCAGGCTGGAGGGGAACCAAGGCTCCAGTTTAATCCACTCGCGGGACCCAGGAACTGGCACCACCGCTCAGTTATGGGACAAGGACGGGTGTCAGCCGGACGCCGAGAAGCGCCTGCCCAACTCAACGGGAGGAGAGGGAAGTGGGCCCTTCCTGAAGACCCCCGGCCCCGCCCCCCGGGGCCCTGCCCCCCCGTGCCCTGCGTACCCGCTGAAGGCCCGCTCCTTCACCAGCGTGATGGTGCTCTCGCTCTGACCCAGCCGCTTCCGTGCTATCCTGGCTGCCTCCAGGCCGATGGCTGCTTCGATGTCCGCTGGGTCGACGTCGTCAAACCAGATGTCTTCTCTAAAAGGCAGAGGGGAGAACAGGCTGAGCGCGGGCAGGCGAGCGGGGTCTGCTCTTAGGGCCGCCAGCCCACCGCTCTGGCTACTGTGATCATCCTGGCGCTTTCCTTTTTAATTACTCATTAGGGACTTCCCTGGTGGCACAGTGGGTAAGACTCCGCACTCCCAATGCAGGGGCCCTGGGTTCGATCCCTGGTCGGGGAACTAGATCCCACATGCATGCCGCAACGAAAGATCTCGCATGCTGCAAGCAAGCCCGGGCGCAGCCAAAAAATAAAAAACAAAAAACACTCATTAGCTGAAACTTAGGAACTACAGAGCAACAGAAGAACATAAAACAAAAACACGCCCCCCACCCCCAGTCAGGTGTACCGGCTGCTAACATTTCCTTCTCAATTACAAAACTAACGGTTCAGTTATGAAACATTTAAGAACCTCAGAGAAACACGATGAGTGCAGAACATAGACAAAGAGCCCCACCACCAGGTCCCTGGGCCGAGCCCTGCAGACATGGACTGCAGCTGGGCAGGGATGGGTAGTGGTGGCTCGTGACTGCGTCTTTCGGGCTCAGCGTCCATGTCATTTCTTTAGAGACGGCCTCCTGAGTTCACTGACTGGACGCGCCCCTCTGGCCATCTGCCCCCACAGGCTTCTCCCTCGTTGGATGTATCCCAACTACATTGAAGGAATTACTGAAATAATTTCAGTGCATCGTCTGTCGCCCTCGAGACAGAGGGACCTGTCGTGACTGCTCTGTTTCCAGAAAGCGTGCCTGGGGCAGTGACTCGCAGCAGGCACTCAAACTGTTCTTTCCTGAAACCTTCAGCGATGGTGTCCTCAACCCCAGGCAACACACATCCAGGCTGACTTACCATCGCGCCACTCCTGGCTGAGCCATTCAGAGGCAGCCACTGACTTCTGCTCCTCCCCGGGTGGGTGACACCACAGGGTCTGCTGACCAGGCACTGGGTCGGCACGCTGCACCTCGCGGACCCGCCGCGGGTGAGCACGCTGAGGCTCCGGGCACGTCGGGAACCTGCCCCACACCACCCAGCTAGCAAGACGTGGCAATCGGCTTCACACTCGGGTCCCTGTGGCTTTGGCGTTCATTCATTCCACAGACCCTTCCTTGGGGCCTCCCATGTGCCAAGCCCTGTTCTAGGCCCCAGAGACAAAGCAGCTATGAAACAGGCTGTCTCCCTCGTGCCCACATTCCAGGGGAGACAAATAGTCAACAAAGAAACCGACAGCACCAGGGTAAGGTGACGGAGGGGCCAGCAGCCTCGGCCTCCTTAAGGAGACAGGCCTTAGTCGCTGTGACCCGGCTCTCGGCCAGGAGGCCGATTAGGCCAAGACGGTCATCAGAGCTGTGCCGGCCCGGGGGGTACTTACTCGGTGGGTGGGGCCGGAGGCAAGGTGGCGGTCACCTCCTCAGCTTTCCACTTCTTATGTCTGACTTCTCCTCGTTTCGGGGAAATGTCATCATTGGTCCTTTTCTTCGCTCCTTTCTCATTGCGCTGTGCCCGGATCTTCCTGTTCGTCAGACATCCTGAGGGCACAGAGCCCCGTGTGGCCTTGGGGTCTGTGTTTTCTGTCCCCATCTCATCTCTCTTTGCTTTATCTGAGATCACTTTACTGTTTTGTTGGACACCTTGGGGCTGCTTTTTGGAATCCGTCTGAGAGAGAACAAGAGCCTCTTCCGGGGCCTGTGATTTTTGTTTCAGCAACTAACGGAACCCAAGATAAAACACGAAACACATTTTAATTTGGAAAACATGCACAAAGGATTAAGAAGGCTTACACGTGTGTGTGTGTGTGTGTGTGTGTGTAAAAGCAACCTATTTCCACATTTAGAGTTAATTCCTTCACAGCTCAGGCCAACAAGCTGGTGCATGGCAGCCACTTTCTTGGTTTGCTACTGCTGTGAGGGTCTCAGGAAGAGAGGAGTGTGTCCAACAAAAAGAGGCTGAAAAAGGGTTGGCAGCCGCACCCCTGCTCTCCTACACGGAGGGCTGAGGTCTCCCAGCCCAACCTCCTCTTGCGTGCAAGTCCCCGGTGTGACCATTCTCAACACGGTTAAGACCCTGCTATGTGGCAACCAGTTGAGTGATCAGGCGGGTTTCTACTTACCTGTTCCCATAATGTTTAGAGATGAAAATACTTTCTTGTATGAACTGGAGAAAACACAAAGTTTTTTCCATAATAAATATCCCTCTGCTTGCTTAGTTCTGCTTTACTTTCTTGCGAGAAAGAGATAAAGTTACAGCTCAAGAAGTCAGAGCACCCGGGGGTTGCCGGAGGGAAAATTTCATCAGCCCGTGTGTCAAGACAGGAGAATGCTTTGGACGCTGCCCTAAGGTGCCCGGCTGTGTTAGGAAGCTCAGGCGCTCTTACGCTCCCGCTCTCGCTCTGAGGCTCCCTCCGTTACCGATTTCGGGAACTAGAAGAGACTTTGAAGGTCACGCCCCACGGTGTGAATGTGCACCCCCGTCTGCCATCTGCTAGCTAGCTATGCGACCTTGAGTCAAGTTCCTTAAACTCTCTGCCTCGTCTAGAAAACAGCGATGACAACAGCAGCCAACTCAACGGAACTGGAGAGAATTTATGAGTGAAGCACAGCAAACAGCATTTAGGAGACAGTAACCTGTAACCTGTAGGTAAGTTTGGGCCACTGATTCCGAGAAAGGCAGTAGGTACAACACGGCATTACGAGCAGGGACTTGGGCGTCTGACTCCTGGATCTGCTGAACCGGCTGCAAACCTGGACACCTTACGTAACTTTTCCGGCCCATTTCCTCGTCTGTAAAGTGGAGATGATTAAGGACTCTACCTCAGGGTTGGTTAAATAAGAACACAAGTAACTCAGCCGGCAGCGACTGCACATTTTAAGAGCTCAGCAGCCGGCGGCAGTTGTTGTCAACTCTCACCTATTAAAGGTCCAGGATGTTGCCAAAATCCTTTACATCAAGTCCCTGCCATTCACTGGCCTGCGAGCTCGCTGCCGCCCTCAACAGGCCACCTCTCTGTGAACCGCTCTGTCCACAGCGTTCACGCCAATCTGCGCTCCCTTGGATCCCACAAGCCCTTCTCCGTTTTTCCATCCGCGGGGCCCCCGCGGCCTTACCTCCTCCTGCAGCGCCTTCCAGTTTTGGGAAAAGTCCTCCGGTGCCTTTGGAGGTCGCACCACGACCACGCCGGGGCCGTTTCCCGGCTTTCTGCCTGCTTCTCGCGCTTTGTTCTTCCAAAATCTTTTCTTCCTGTTTTTCTTCCGATTCGGCTTCTTGACGAGCTCGGGCTCAGGCGCGGGGTCGCCCGGGGCGCGCTCGGGGGCCAGCACCCTCGCCTTCGCCATCCCGGCACCGTCCCGGCCCCCGCGCCCATCCACGGTGGCGCCGCGGCCCCGGAGCCGAGCTCTGCCCGCCGAGCACAGGTCCCGCCGGACCCCAATTCGCCGGCCGCGGGGACAGCAGCGCGCGGGACCCCGGAAGCCCCCCCGCGCGAGTCTCCACACGTGAGCGCCGATCCCAGGAAGTGCCCTTCTCTCGCCGACCGGCTGGAAACCGGGCCTTCGCCTCTGGTACCGCGCGGCCCGGAGCAGGGCGGGGCTCTTTGGCCCCCAAGGAAAAGGGCTGCCACCCCGGCGAGCGGCGTCCGCGGTCAGCGACACAGGATCCGGTTGGGGTAAGCCCGGGATCTCCCCGAGGGCCGGCCTGGGGCCGAGAAACGTGAGCGCCGGAAGGGAACTGGGGGGGGCCGCCGTCGGTGTAACACCGAGGCCCGGCCGGTGGAGGGCGGGGCAGGCGGCCGCCAGGGGGCGCTGGACGGCCGGGCCTGGGAGCGGCGGGTGCGGAGCGGACTCACAGGGACCCCGGGCAGCTGTCTCCCGCCCCGGGGTCCGAGCCCGGCCCATCTTCCCTACGCGGCGGGGAAATTGAGGCCCAGGGACGGGAGGGAGCAGCCCAGGTCGCACAGCCTGCTTTCCCAGGGCCGTAGTTCAGCAGCATCCGATAACAATAATAAGCTCTGTAACGAGTGTTGAATTGTATTATTTTGTGTGACAACAACGATAACGAGTCACTTGCGCACCATGTCTTGGCTCTGGCAATACCTGGATCAGCGACACAGGTGAGGCCTCCACTTCCCCAAAGCTTCCATCCCAGGCTCTGTACGTGCGTGGGGGCCTTCAGGGAAACACAAATGCTAAATCAACAATTGTGGATAGTAGTAATTGCAACGAAAATGATGAAGTGAGATACCGTGGTACGGACTTGAGGAGGAGTAAGGCTACCCAACAAAATGCAGGACGCCCAGAGAAATAGGAATTTCAGATAAAGAATAATTTTGAGTATAAAAATGTCCCATATATTAGCTGCAATTTGCGGGGCATACTTAACACCAAAAAAAAAATGCATTGTTTACCTGAAATTCAAGTTTCGCTGCTGTCCTAATTTTTATTTTCTGAATGTGACACCTTTCCCTGGGGGGCCACTTAGATGGTGCCACGAGGGAGGTGACATTTGAGCTGAAACTAGAGCAGCAAAGCACTGGGTGTATTTGAGGAACGGAAAGCAGGCTGGCGGGGGGGCGGTGGCTGAAGGTCTGTGAGCAGTGTGGGGATGGTTGGGGAGGCAGGCAGAGGGCTGGTGCCACCGTCCCGGTTCTGTGGGCAGCCGTTGGCTGCAGGCACAGAGCAGGCAATAGCTGAGAGGGAGGGAATGAGGACAGGAGAGCGGGAACAGGTCATGGAAAGCAGGGTGTCCATAGGAAGCAGGTGTGATGGTGCCTCAGCCAGCCGGGAGCCACAGTCACACAGATGGGAGATGAATCCCACCCCCGCTCTGTGCTCCCAGGCGCAGGACCGGTGGCTGTG
This sequence comes from Delphinapterus leucas, assembly GCF_059928025.1. Classification (NCBI taxonomy): domain Eukaryota; kingdom Metazoa; phylum Chordata; class Mammalia; order Artiodactyla; family Monodontidae; genus Delphinapterus; species Delphinapterus leucas. The sequence continues at coordinate 123,058,676 of NC_143134.1, read as the reverse complement.
CTCTGAGCCAAGGCCCAGCCCAGCCCAAGGCCGGGCGGCGGCGGGAGGAGCCTGCAGGCCGCCCAGCCCCTCGGCCCCTGCCCTGGGAGGAAGCGCTCACGAGTAAACACAGCCTCATCATCCAGCCCAGCGGGTCTGTCGCATTCCACTCCGGCCAGATTGCAGTCGCTCTCCCTTCCTGGGAGGATGAGTGAGCTTCGCCTCCAGGGGAGATGTGTGCGGGCAATTCTCATCTCTGTGCCCCTCGTCCTCCTGGGCTGCTGGGGACTCCCTGATTTCCGGCAGGTGGGTGGATCCGAGGGCTGCGGTGCTGGGGGAGCCCCGGTGCTGGGGGAGCCCCGAGAGCTGGGAATCTGGGCTCCGCTGGGTGCTGAGGGCGGGTCCCTGGGGGAGAAGCGGCTGCCCGACAGCCCTTGGGCCAAGTGGGAGGAAATCCGAACTTGGGGTTCAGGGGCTGAAGTGGGCTCACTGGAGAGGGAGTTGGCCTCGGTACTGTCCACCCACCTGTTGAGGGGCAGACCCGGCTAGGCGGTGTGAGTGGCTTGCCCCCTCTCCATCCTGGGCCCCCTCTCCATCCTGGGCCCCTTCTCCCCCCTACCCCCCCCCCCCCCGCCTGCTCCTCTCCCACACCTCCTTCTCCCTCGTCTTCCCTCACTCATCCTTTCTCCCACAGCAGTTTCTTCAGGCTTTGGAGCCAGAGGAAGTGACCGCTTACTTTGGCCCTGACGTTGCCTCCGAAGGTACTTGTCCTGGCGTCTTCCTTGCAAGGGGAGTTTCTCAGAGCCTGCAGGGGGCATCTCACCCTTGGGTCAGGGACCTTGGCTTTTCAGTGGCTCAGCTGAGAGGAAGTCAGAGCTCCTGCTGTCACCCCGTTAATTAGTTCTGTTACTTCCTGCCAAGTCGATAAAAACTGGTCTGGGTGTCCTGGGCCGGGCTGGGGTTGTGACCCTGGGATTCTGCTCAGTATCTCAAGGGAACGGGCACCAATTAGCTGGTCTCTTCCACCCCTGGGCCTCCCTTTGGGCTGACTGACTGTCAGGAACTCTTGCAGTTTCCGGCCAGGATGTAAACATATTTATCTTTTCTGTGAGACACAAGAAGGGCGCTGGGTCAAGCTCCAGCCAAAGCCTTTTCCTGTTGCTCGTGGACCGTGTCTGTGGACTTCTCCATGGTGCCAGCCCCCTTTCCAAGTAGGGCCATTGGTGATCCAAAGGCAGTTGGGGACCAGAGGCAGGGTAGGCTAGTGGTCAGAGTGGAGGGAATTAGGGGTGTCCCACTCGTGCCTGCCTTCTCTGTGGTCAGGGCCAGATGCACGCTGAGTGATGGCTGGGGTCGCGCTGCGGGCAGGGGGAGCTGTGCTGGAGGGCCGAGCAGGGGGGAGTGAGGGGCCTCCTATCTCCTGCAGCGCCCTGATTCGACGTGGCCCCGCTCACCTGTGTCTGTGAGCCCGAGCATGAGGCCAAGGACGGGCGCGGGGGGCTGCCCTGCAGGGCCCCACGCTGCTCCCTGGCAGCCCTGGGACGGCTTTTCTGGGCCTCCTCACCACCTCCTTCACCAGCGAGCGTGTGGTCAATGCCTCCCTCCGGCTGCTGGGGGCCCCCTACCCCTGCCTCACGGGAGGCCTCGCCCTGCTGCCCCCAGGCGCAGCGTCCAGGCTCACCTTCTGCTTGGGCTGTGTGGTGAGTGGGCGCCCAGGCCGGCAGCAGGGGGAGGTTGTGCCGTGGGGACCCCAGTGGGGCAGAGATGCCTCCGAGCCCCCACTGCACAGCCAAACGTGAGCGCAACACCACTTAGCCAGACTCTGACGCCATTGGGGCCTGTTCCTCGAGGCTCAGAAAAGCCAGCTGAGTTTCCCAAGGCCACCCAGCTGGCAGGCGGCAAGCCCGGGGAACAGGGAACGGAGAGGGGGTGGGCTTTGCAGTCAGACCTCTGAGCTCAGACTCCAGCTCTGCGCCTTAGTATAGGCGACCTTGGGCCAGGCACTCCCTGGACGTCAGCGTCGTCATTGATGGGACTTCCCAGGTGGTCCAGTGGTTAGGACCCGGTGCTTTCACTATGGGGGCCCGGGTTCGATCCCCAGTCGGGGAACTAAGATCCCACAAGCTGCGAGGCCAAAAAAAAGAAGAGAAAAGAAAGATTAAGAAAGAAATGGTGAAGGCAGCAGCAGTGGCCTCTTGGGTATCTTTGGGGATTGTCACGCGTTGTCACGATGCGTCACTGAACGAGCCAGAGCCGTTTATATCATAACCACCCGCCTCCCCACCCCATCAGGAGGCCCAGTCTGGGTTGGAACAGATGCGCTCAGGGCCCATCTAGTGACAGGCAGTACTGTTCATTAGCGCAGGCCTAGCTGGTCCCTCAAGACCCCCTCCATTCTTGCACACGTGGGGCCCCACCGGGATCCTTACCAGGCCCTGTAGACTGGGGCCGGGAGGCCTTGTGCGTGACGGGGACTGGAAGCGTGGCTGGGGACCTGGCAGCAGGTGGTGGGCAGCGAGCGCAGCCCCCAGAGGGCGTGGCTCCCCCGCTGTTCCACACAGATGGGCTCTTGGACCTTGGACTTGGGCAGGAGCCCTTGGAGGGGGCAAGTCCATGCCTGGTGCTGTGATGGCCCTGCATGGGGGATGGGGCTGTATGCACCAGGCAGCTCTCTCTCCTCCAGGAGGGTGACATCCTGGTGGGTGCAGACAGGATCTATATCCAGCCATTGAGGAGGTGGCACCGGGAGCTGGTGCCTCCCTGGGGTGGTGCCCAGCCCCACCTGCTCCACAGGCCCACCCCCAGGGCACCCACGGTTCCAGGTACAGCTCCTGGGAGAGGGAGGGCAGAGCTGCGTCGAGGACAGCTCTGCAGGAGGGACCAGCTCTCCTGATGCCTGGGCCCAGCTCCACCAGCCACCTTCGTTAGCACGCAGGGGAGTGCCCAGCTCACGGGGCAGGCCAGGAGAACACGTGGCCACCAGCCGTGGCCCCAGGCCGTCTGCTTGGTGGGCAGGTAGACCTCCCGCCTCTGAACAGCCATTCACAGCTTACAAAGCGTGTTCACAGACGTGCGCCATGGAGCCTTGGGCGGGCCGAGGTCAGTGGCTCCTGATAGATCCGATGCTGCAGATGGGAATCCAGAGGCCCAAAGATGGGAAGCGGCTGCCGCAGGCCTCCAGGACGGCTCCAGGGTATGGGCAGGATCGGGCCGGCTCTGCTGCCAGCACGCCCGCTCATGCCTTCCCCAGGCTGCGCCCGGCTGCAAGCGGGGTGTGGTCCTGGGCTTCTCTTGCCGTCTCGGGGTGACCCCCTACTCCAGTGTGCGCCCAGCGTGGAGGTTTGGGGTGGCCAGAAGGACATAAAAGCCACACAGCAGCTGGTGTCTTCTGGCCTTGCGCTGCCCCGAATACCCAGGCAGCAATGGGCTCTGGGCCCGAGGGGTGGAATGAAACGTCTCCACCTGAGACGGCCATCCTCCCAAGACCCGGCCGCGTCTCCCCTGTAAGCTGGCCGAGCTGTCAGTTCTAATGGTCACAACGTGAATGACATGCGAGAGCTCGGGACCTCTCACCCTCTGAGAGTGTTTCCTCCCGAAGAGCTGGGAGGGCCAGGCTACCCCAGATGAGTTGGTGGGTGTCCAAGGGCGTGAAACCGGGGTGCTGAGGGGCCGGCTCCAGGAGGGCCAGGGCAGAACTGCTCAGTCAACATAGAAAACTAGCTATGGTTACCAAAGGGGGAGGGGGGAAGGATAAATTAGGAGTTTTATATACAGATACACCCTACTGTATATAAAATAGAAAACCAACAAGGTCCTACTGTATAGCACGGGGAACTATACTCAAGATTTTGTAATAACCTTGGACTTCCCTGGCAGTCCAGTGGTTAAGACTGTGCGCTCCCAGTGCACGCAGTGCGGGGTCGATCCCCGGGCGGGGAACTAGAATCCCGCAAGCTGTGCAGCATGGAGAGAAAAAAAAAAAAAAAGATTTTGTAATAACCTATAAGGGAAAAGAATCTGAAAAAGAATAGACGTATACGTATACGTATAACCGAATCACTTTGCTGTACACCTGAAACTAACACAACACTGTAAATCAACTCTGCCTCAATAAATATATAAACAAATAAATAAACCAAATGCTTAACCAATTAGTCATTAAAAAACAAAAAAAGAGGAACCGCTCCCTCAGTCTCCCTGTGCCGGGAGACGGGCCCTCTCTGGCTCCCCACAGGCCCTGTGAGAAAGCGAGGGTCGGGCCCGTCCACGCCCTAATCCCCACAGTAAGCGGCGCATCCCCAAGCCCAGGAGTGCGGGGTGATGGAGGGGCCTGGCCATGGAGGCCGCGAGGTCAAAGCCACATCTCACCTGCTCTCTAGGACCCTGGCTCTCGGCCCTGCCCCCCGCCCCACCAGGCCGTCCTCCCGCCCCTCGCCTGCGGAGACAGGCTGCCAGGAGCCTCCTGCACCTGGAGCTGCTGGTGGCCGTGGGCCCCGACGTGCACCGGGCTCACCGGGAGGACACGGAGCGCTACGTGCTCACCAACCTCAACATGGTGAGTGCTCGTGTGGGCAGCGGGCTCTGTGGGTGGCGCTGACCCGGCGAGGCTCAGGGTTCCGGGGGGGCGGTGGCTGTCCTCAGAGACCACAACCAGCCCGTCCTCGGGAGCCTCTGGACACAGCGCCCTGCGCCCGGGGCTTGTGCAGAGCGTCAGTGAGCTGTCTCGTCTGGGGGGCTGAGCTCAGTATGAACCTGAGGCTGGGGTCACACTTGGGGCTCGGGGCCCTGGGGTGGGGAGAGGCATGATCTTTCTCCCTTACCCCACTGGGGAGTGCAACCCCCAGCCTCTTGCTACTTGGGTCCCTTCGCCCGGGGACCCTCAAGCCTGGCCTCTCCCCCAACGTCCCTTTGATCCGTGGGCATGTCGGCCAGCACTGCCCCGGCAGCCAGCCTGGCTGCCCCACACCAGGCTCTCCCAGCGCCCTTCTTGTGGGTACCCCCATGTCCGCAGGCCTCCCCTTCACTTGGCTTCTAGGGGTAATGGTGGGGCAGGAAGCGCAGCTCCCACTAACCATTACCTCAGAGAAAAAGAGGCGGCACAGAAACAGGTGACTGCAGCACCTGGTGACACACTCAGTCTGACGGGCTGTGCCCGGCCACGAGCGCAGTCACATGTGAAACACACACAAACGTGTTCTAAGGCGGCCAGGTAAGTTTCCACAACGTCAGGAGATTAATATCACCGCCGGCAGCGGCAGGGCCGGCATTGCCCCCCCTGGTGAGTTGGCCCTGGAGGGCAAGCAGCCATCCTAGAACGTGGGGTCCTTAGTACCATCTTGTCCCCGGCCTCAGGTATGCCCAGCTATTCCGGACAGAAGGAAAAGGTCCCCCAGTCTCAGAGCCCCAGGCCCTCCGACACCTCTCCTTTCCCATGTGTTCTCTGGGCCTCGCTCCCTGGAGGGAGTCTGGGTCCCAGAGGCCACACCCATGCAGCCTGACCCCTGGAAAAGCTGGCTCAAGTCCAGGACAAGCCTGCTTGGGTTTCCACCTGCCGACTCCAGAGGTGGAAAATATTCCCTCTAGGTCACTTGAAGGCTACTGTTTTCAAGTTTTGGGGGTCCCCCCACCTCAAATATGCTGAAATTTGGTAATCAAACCACACTCCCTGTGGTCATTCAACATGTTTTATGAGGGCCAAGGATGGTCAGGTGGTAGATTGCAGCCTGGCTCCTGCCCAGATGGTGCCAGTCGTGGTAATGGCCAGTGGCATGACTGGGCACCCACCTCATGCCAGCCGCACTGTTCCTAAGTCTGCCAACAACCATGGGAGGCTTTCTCTCCATTTTACAGGCAAGGAAACTGGGGTCCTGAGGTTAGTAAACGGGATCCTGGGCGTACAGGTAGGAAGGGGCAGAGCCTGGGTTCAGACTCAGGTCAGCTGAGGCCGGTGGCGCCACGTCCCCTCTCCTGGGTGCCACGTCTCATTTAGAGGACAAGCTGGTGCGAGCAGCCGCAGTGCAAGTCGACCACAATCAGCATCTCGGCAGATGTACTGGGAGAGCTGGGAGCCTGGTGGGGGGAGCCTTCTCATTCGGGTGCCCAGGAAAAGGCTCACGGTGGGGGAGGAGGCCCTCGGGCTGCCCTGTGGAAATGAGCAGTTTAAGCGAGCAGAGGTGAGAGAGGTGTTTCAGGCAGGTGGACAGATGAGAAAGGACAAGGTAAATCCAGTCCGAGAGAAGCAGTGTTTGGAAGGAACGTTCTAGACTAATGGCAGTTACTCGCATCCCGTTGTTTTGGGGTCTCTGTGTCGGCTAACCTTCCTTCTGACTGTCTCTACGGCCGGCTCCCAGGCCCAAGGACCCGTTGTTTCGGGGTCTCTGTGTCGGCTAACCTTCCTTCTGACTGTCTCTATGGCTGGCTCCCAGGCCCAAGGACTAGCATTTCGGGTGCCCTCCCTGCTCATGAAGCATCCTCTCCAGGCAACCCCACCCCCACCCCCGGCCCGGGCCCCTGGAAGTCAGCAGAGCCCACACACACGTATCACCTCTCCCGCCTGCCCTTCCACAGGGGTCAGAGCTGCTTAGGGACCCATCCCTGGGAGCTCAGTTCCGAGTGCACCTGGTGAAGACGGTCATCCTGACGCAGCCTGAGGTAGGCGCTGAGCTGGACGCCCAGTCACTGGGAAACCGGTTTCTGCCTGCAGATGCGCACAGAGCCATGGGGGTGGCGGCAGGGCTTCCCGCCAGCCGGGCCTGGACCTGAATCCCGGCCCTGCCCTGGCACGCGGCACTGCTGAGCGTCAGTCTCGTCATCTGTGACATGGGGCAGTAACGGGGTCGCTCTGAGGACTGAGGTGGCAGCAGCGGCCCGCGCCCTGCCTGGGGTGGGCGCCCTGAATGTGCGCTCTGTTCCCGGACCCTCAGGCTGCTCCGAGTATCACAGCCAACATCACCGCATCACTGCTGAGCGTCTGTGAGTGGAGCAGGACGGTCAACCCTGAGGATGACACGGATCCCGGCCATGCTGACCTGGTCCTCTACATCACCAGGTAGCCGAGCTCCCCACCGGCGCGCCAGCCTGCCGGGGGGTTGCCCCTACTCTCTGCAAAGGTAGCCCGGCGGTGGGCAGGCACCTCGGCACTGCCCAGCTAGCTGTTCTCTCCTCCTGAGGTTTGACCTGGAATTGCCTGATGGGAACCGGCAGGTTCGGGGGGTCACCCAGCTGGGTGGCGTCTGCTCCCCCTCCTGGAGCTGCCTTATCGTTGAGGATACTGGCTTCGATCTGGGGGTCACCATCGCCCATGAGATCGGGCACAGGTAAGAGGCCCCAACCCCTGTCCCCAAGCTCCGGACAAGGACGTGACCTGGGCCCCCAGGAGGGGAGGTCATGGCTGGCAGTGGTCCCTAGAAGAGCCAGCTGGAGAAGCCTGTACTCTTGACCCCAACGGACTAGGGAGGGTGGGCGGGGGCAAGGGCTGGGAAATCTGATATTTCTTCATTACCGAAGGATTAAAAGAAAAAAAAATTTTTTTTCAAAATACAAGGAAAACAAACTTAGGAGCTAAAAAGTAATTTTTGTAGGAAATTCAGGTAAAGAAAAAGCCTGCTGCAAAAATTATCCCAAATCCCACCACTTAGAGAAAACGTCCATCTTTTCTTTACACACACACACACACACACACACACACACAATTTTATTTGTAAATTTGGGATTATGCTGTATATTGGTTAACTGCTTTTTTATGTAACAATGTATCCCAAACATTTCTCCCAAACATTCTCTTACAATATATATTGGTTTTTTCGTACGCACCATAATTTACTTAATTCATCCCCTCTTGTTAGATATTTAGGTTGTTTCCAGACTCTTCCTGATACGACTGCTATACATTCTTCGGGCAAATCTGTGCTTCTATGTATTATTCACCCGGAGTGGAGGGTTTCTTTCCTTTTTGATTTTTAGCCTTTTAATTATGAAAGCATATACCTGCTTGCTGTAAAAATTCAGAGTACAGGGACTCCTGAAGTGAAAAGTGGGTGTCTAACTTCCTTGCCCACCAGCCCCGCTCCCACCCACAGGCCTTTCGCCCCCCCCCGCCCCGAGAGTGCTGAGGGGTTCCCACACCCACCTCCACGGGCAAGGCTGGGGCTCCTATCCCCACAGCGGCCCACGGCTGCGCACCTTCGCTCTCAGCTCTGCACCTCCGTCTGACCTCTCACCCATCTGGCCCACCACCCATCACAATTCCTCCATCTATCTTGTTTGGAGGAAAAAAAGGAATTGAAAACCATTGCCTTCCACTGGGAGCAGAAACTTTGGCCAGAGGTCCGACCTTTTCACTTCACCAGTACACATTCAGTCGGTGCTTTTTACACACCGAGCCACCCCCAGGTCAAGAAAGCTGTCAGCAGCAGGGCCCGAAAGGCCCTCGAGCCGTGGCCTCCCACGCTCAGAACACCGTGGATGAGTCTGGCCTGCACATTTTTCAAGCCTTTTGATACGTATTCGCCAAAAGAGGCGGGGGCCACCGGGCCGGCCCAGCGCTCCCTCGGGCGGGAAACTGAGGCTGGGCGCCTGCGCGACGCGGCCCACCGCCGGGTTAGCTGGTGGCGGGGCCGGGGCGACCCCTGCGGGGGTGGGGGGACCCTGGCCACCGCCGGCCTCAGCGCCGCCGCCTCCGCAGCTTCGGCCTGGAGCACGACGGCGCGCCGGGCAGCGGCTGCGGGCCCACCGGCCACGTGATGGCTTCCGACGGCGCCGCGCCCGCCCGCGGGGGCCCGGCGTGGTCCCCCTGCAGCCGCCGGCAGCTGCTGAGCCTGCTCAGGTAGCTGCAACCCCCGGCACCGCCCCTCCCCGAGCGCCCCTCCTTCCCGTGCCCGGACCCACCCCTCCATCTGCCCTCAACCCTGTGCCCACTTACGTGGCGTCCCCGCGCCCACCTCTCCACGGGCTCCCAGCACGTCTCAGGAGGCACTCCTACAGCCCGCCTCTGCCCACCCCTCCCGCCCTCACCTCCTCCCGGCGTCCACCTCTCCATCTCTGCCCCCGCCCCGCCCCCGCCAGCCCATCCCTCGGGCCACGCCCATCCCGCCCGCGCGCCACCTCCCTCCTTTCCATCGCCTCCCGCCCCTGTGGCCACCGCTCGGTTCTCCCCTGTCCACTTCCATCCCTTCGCAGACCCACTTCTCCAACCTCCCCCGCCCCCTGCATCTGCCCCTCCCTCCCCTCCCCTCCCCTCGGCTCGAGCCTTGTCCTAGCCCAGGGTCAGCTCTTGGTGGGGCACACGGGCTGAGAACGCCCATCGTCGCCCACCCGAACCCGCCGCTTTAAACGCCCCCGCTTCCCGCGCCTACTCCATCCCGCGCCCACCTGGTGTCCGCCCCTGGCCTGAGCCGCGGCCTTGTCGCAGCGCAGGACGGGCGCGCTGCCTGTGGGACCCGCCGGGGCCGCAGTCCCAGCCCGCGGGGCTCCACCCCGAGGCGCACCCCGGCCTGTACTATGGCGCCGACGAGCAGTGCCGCGTCGCCTTCGGCCCGACGGCGGTCGCCTGCACCTTCCGCCGGGAGTACGTAGTGAGTCCAGCAGCGGGCGATGCGCACCGCTCCCGCCCCCCGCCCCTCCGCACCTGGGCCCCCCTCTGCCGCTCCTGAGCCCTGCACGCTGTGAGACCCCACTAGCCCAGACTGTCAGGTGCCGCTCGAAATGCTCAATTTTTGAACAAGGGTGCCCACATTTTCCTCTTGACGAGGCCCCATAAATTAGGTAGAGCTGGTCCTGATAGGGCCCCCGAGCCTGTGGACCTTGATCCTACCTAGGCAGTTACCGAGGGCTTCCCACCCAATGGGAGCTGGAGGGCTTCCCAGAGGAAGTGACCTCCGAGCTGAACCCTACAGCCGGGGTGGGAGCTGGCAGTGGGAGGGGAGCTGAAGGGGGGCAGGCACCCCAAAGGCAGACCCCCTTCCCAGGACCGCACAGGACTTGCAGGCACTTTCGCCTCGGTGAGCCCCTTCCCCCTCGTAAAACATAAGGAATTATATCTTAGTGTTTTCATGAAATATAGAATTTTACGTGTGTTGTTATAAGTACAGTGTTAATGTTATACATTAGCATATTCTTTCTGATCTAAAAGATCATCTTTTTCCTTCTGGTTTTAAAAGAGATGAAAGCATTTTTGTGGGCCCTGGGCACTGTCCCTGTTCCTGGTGGAGGAGTCCTCTGCGGCTGTCCTCTCCACCCACCACTGCCCGGGGAGCTGGCTGTGTCACCGTGTGCTGTGGTCTGGGAGGGGCAGTGATGGCTGGACACTGACCCCCAGGCCCTGGTGGCCCCTCAGCTGGCCATCTGTCTCCCCTCTTAGGACATGTGCCAGGCTCTCTCCTGCCACACAGACCCCCTGGACCAAAGCAGCTGTAGCCGCCTCCTTATTCCTGTCCTGGATGGGACAGAGTGTGGCGTGGGGAAGGTCAGAGCGGGGACTGAAGGAGCATGTGAGCGTGTGTGTGTGTGTGTGTGTGCGCGCGCACGCTCACGCACGCTCATGCAGACCTGCGGCCTGCAGCCCTCATCCTGGCGTGGGAGACAGGAGGACCTCAGTAAGCAGGGGCGTAGGGCCCTGGAGCTGTTCTGGGTCCCGGTCAGAACAGGTGGGCAGCAGGATGCCCGCGTGCACGCAGTGCTCGCCTTGCCCTCTGCAGGCGGTTCATAACAGCTAACTGGGAAGGCTTGCGCCTGACTCTGCCGGGGCGAGCGGGGCATCTGGCCTGCCCCGTCAACCTCCTCGCTGTTCCAGAGGGAGCGAGCGCTTGAGGGACGGCCACCCTGGGCCCAGTGTGGCGGCCTGGAGACAGGGACTGGGTTGTCGCCCGCCACCCAGAGTAGGCAAAGTTTTCCCGTGACTGCGTGACCACCCCCCCACCCCCTGCCGGCCTGCAGCGGCCACCTGACGTCCTGCTCCCGGCCCAGTGCCCTGCCCTCCTCTCTGCCTTGCATGGCCAGCCCTTCCTCCAGTCCCTGTCCTGTGGGAGGGGCTCTGCCCTCTTCTATTTAGCACTGGCTCCAAAGCCGGATGGGGGTCCAGTGAGTGTGTGTGCGTGTGTTTTTGGGGGGTGTACCTGTGGGTGTGGGATGCCCTGGGTGTGGGGTCCTGTGGGTGTGGGGTCCTGTGGGTGTGGGATGCCCTGGGTGTGGGGTCCTGTGGGTGTGGAATGCCCTGGGTGTGGGCACCTGTGGGTGTGGGATGCCCTGGGTGTGGGGTCCTGTGGGTGTGGGATGCCCTGGGTGTGGGGTCCTGTGGGTGTGGGATGCCCTGGGTGTGGGCACCTGTGGGTGTGGGATGCTCTGGGTGTAGAACGTGGTTCCGTCCTTCTCTTGCAGTGGTGCTCCAAGGGGCACTGCCGCTCCCTGGCGGAGCTGGCCCCCGTGGGGGCGGTGCATGGGCACTGGTCTAGCTGGGGTCCGGCCAGTCCTTGCTCCCGCTCCTGCGGAGGAGGTGTGGTCACCAGGAGACGGCAGTGCAACAACCCCAGGTGCCTCATGGAGGGCTCTGTTCTGTGGGTCAGGGAGGTGGCTGCTCCGCATTCCCTGGCGGGGGGCTGGGGGTCACCTCTCCTCTCACCCATGTCTCGTGGGCATTTTCAGACCTGCCTTTGGGGGGCATGCGTGCGTAGGTGCTGACCTCCAGGCCAAGATGTGCAACAGCCAGGTAGGCCTGCTTCCTGGGCAGGGTGAGGGGGTGCTGTTGGCAGCACTGGGTCCGGAGGAGCCCAAGGGCCAGGGCGGCTGTCATTTGTTCACATAGGGTGTTTTGAGAGTGAAGGTGGTGCTATTAATACCTGCCCTGGGACCACTGTGCATTCACCAGGAGGGTCCCACCACTGAAAGCAGCCGCCCTGAAGAGTCCCCCTTCCTCCCTGGATGGCACTGCCCGTTTCTGCGCTGAGAACAACCCTCCTCCCCGGCAGCCAGGTCCACTACCGCGAGAGCGTGGGCGATTCTTTTAGCTAGAGGTTCAGGTGAATTTCACCTAGCACAGAATCAACCATCTGAGGTCGTGTAGTTCAGTAGCACGTAGTACGTTCACAGTATCATGCAACTACCACCTCCATCTACTTCCAAACCATTTCCGTCGCCCCAGAGTAAAGCCCCACGCCCATAACGCAGCCACTCCCATGCCGCCTCTCCCAGCCCCCGCCAACCAGCAGTCTACTTTCTACCTCTGTGGATTTACCTACGCTGGACATTTCATATAAGTGGAGTCATACGATATGTGACTTTTTGCATCTGACTTCTCTCACTCACCGTGTTGTTTTCGAGGTTCAGCCATGTACCATGTATCAGAGCTTCACTCCTTTTTGTTTTTTTGCGGTTTATTCTTATTTATTTATTTTTTATAAATTTATTTATTTTTGGCTGCGTTGGGTCTTTGTTGCTGCGTGCAGGCTTTCTCTAGTTGCGGCGAGCGGGGGCTACTCTTCGCCGCGGTACATGGGCTTCTCATTGCGGTGGCTTCTCTCGTTGCAGAGCATGGGCTCTAGGCACACGGGCTTCAGTAGTTGTGGCTCGCAGGCTCAGTAGTTGTGGCTCGTGGGCTCTAGAGCACAGACTCAGTACTCGTGGCTCACGGGCTTAGTTGCTCCGCGGCATATGGGATCTTCCCGGACCAGGGCTCGAACCCGTGTCCCCTGCATTGGCAGGCAGACTCTCAACCACTGTGCCACCAGGGAAGTCCCTATTCTTTTCTTCTTATATTTTCTTATTTTTTGTTGGGGTATGGTTGCTTTACAATGTTGTGTTAGTTTCTGCCGTACAACACAGTGAATCAACTATACGTATACATATATCCCCTCCCTCTAGGACCTCCCTCCCATCCGGAACTTCACTCCTTTTTATGGCTGAATAGTATTCCACTGGATGGATGGACCACATTTCGCTCATCTGTTCATCCATTGTCCATTTGTCCTTACATTGGGGCTGTTTCCGTCTTTGGTTGTTGGGAATAGTGCCGCTAATGAATATGTGCGTACATGGACTTTTTTTTTTTTTTTTTTTTTGCGGTACGTGGGCCTCTCACTGTTGTGGCCTCTCCCGTTGCGGAGCACAGGCTCCGGACGCGCAGGCTCAGCGGCCATGGCTCACGGGCCCAGCCGCTCCGCGGCATGTGGGATCTTCCCGGACTGGGGCACGAACCCGCGTCCCCTGCATCGGCAGGCAGACCCTCAACCACTGCGCCCCCAGGGAAGCCCCGTGGATTTTTTGAGCGCCAGCTTTTCACTCTTTCGGGTGTACAATCTGGAATTGCCAGATCCCATGGGAATTCTACGTTTAAGTCCTTGCGGAACCTCTGAGCCATTCCCCACAGCAGCTGAACCATTTGGCCTCCCCATCAGCAAAGTGCAAGGGGTCCAATTTCTCCACACCCTCTCCAGCACTTACCTGTGTTTCCCACACGGCCATCAGAGTGGTTGTGAAGGCGTGGAGTGATTCCTCTGGCCTTGACTCAAGATCTGCACGTGTTGAGACCCTCCCTCCCTCCCCCCCGCCCCTGCCTTCTCCAGGCAGACTCCGAGGCCTCCCCAGACCAGGAGAAAGGAGTCCTTGCCTGGTGGTGGGGAAGGGCCAGGCCTGCAAGGAGGGCAGCCGTGGTCCCCGCACCTGCTCGGCCTGGCCACTCGGATTCTTTTCCTCTGACTCCAGTGCAAAAAAGGCCAGGACGCCCGCCCGTGGAAGTTCTTGTGCGGAAGCCCTTTGCCCTTGACTCTTGTGACTTTTCCAATTACCTGCCTCTGCAGGTGTAGACATAGCGAATACACATACTCAGCCCCGTTTTCTGAAGTTGGGGCCTCCCCCCCGCAGTGCTGTTTGCCCGGCTTTCCTCTGCGTTGCTGGGTGGTAGGCCCCCATCAGCGGAGGAAGGCTCGACATCCCCACTTTACAGAGCAGGGAACTGAGGTGCAGCCAGGAGCTGGGCTCCAACCCACGTCTTGGCCCTCGCACTGCCGGGGGCCTTGCTGTCTCCCGGGGCGAGGGTTCCCTGCCTGAGCCCCCTGCCCCAGGCCCCCTGCCCCGGCCCCTCCCGTGCCCGTCCTCTGCCTCCTTCCACCAGGCCTGCGAGAAGACCCAGCTGGAGTTCATGTCGGAGCAGTGCGCGCAGACCAACGGGGAGCCCCTGCGCCTCTCCCCGGGCAGCACCTCCTTCTACCGCTGGGGCACGGCTGAGCAGCACAGCCGAGGTGGGTCTCGGGGGGTGCCGGGGCGAGCCAGGCCTGAGACCCCGGGGCAGGGAGAGTCGTTGGGGGAGACCCACCATCACCCTGATGCTGTTGAGAGCAGGCTTCGGCCCTGCATCAGACATATCACGCATCCCACCCTGGCTAGCAGGTCGGGCCACGACTTCTCATCTCTGAGTCTCGGTTTCCCCATCTGCAAAATGGAGATAAGAGGCGTAGCTTGCTGCCAGGATTGCTGGCAGGAGTCAGGACGATGACACAGGGGAAGCACCGAGCGTGCTCCCTGGCTCGTAATTCAGTAACATTTATTACATCGCCATGTGATTACTGCCTCAGGAGGCAGGACAGGTGGGAAATAGAAACCTTGCCCCAAATGCAAAGAGTGAAGAGGGATGGCGCTTGGGGGTCGGTGAGGGCCCACTTGGATCGTGTTTCACAGGGTCACTGCCCTCCCTGCTCCCTGCCACCCTCCCATCCGGGTTTCTTGTCCTTCTGCATTCCCAGGGGACGCTCTGTGTAGATATCTGTGCCGGGCCATTGGCGAGAGCTTCATTGTGAGGCGTGGGGACAGTTTCCTGGATGGAACACGGTGTGTGCCAAGCAGCCCTCAGGAGGATGGGACCCTGAGCCTGTGCGTGTCGGGCAGCTGCAAGGTAGGCGTGCTCGGGCAGTGGAGGTGCCCTTCCATCCACTGTGGCCCCGAGGCCTCTCCCATCAGAAACCAAGATGCTAAGGGGTCTTCGAGGGGTCAGGTCTGGGGGGTGCTGCCCCCGTGAAGCTGCAGTAGAGTCTGCACTGGGTGATGCTGGGATACAGGGCCGAGCTTGGGGTCAAGAGCCTTGCTGTGACCTTGGACAAGTCATTTCAGCTTGCCTCCTGCACAGATGTCAGAAGCTGCAGAAATGCCCCATTTGGTTGTGTGAACCTCAGAGCTGTGGGTGTCAGTGGGCCAGCACCGTCCCATGACGTCACCTGGGTCTCACCTGCCACTCTCCTTTGCTCAGACGTTTGGCTGTGACGGCAGGATGGCCTCTGGGCAGGTGCGAGATGTGTGCCAGGTGTGTGGCGGGGACAACAGCACGTGCCGTCCTCAGAACGGCTCTTTCACGGCCGGAAGAGCCAGAGGTAGGGGCCTCCCTGGGGGTGAAGGGCCGGTTTCCCGCCAGCCTCCAAGAAACCCCACAGCCCGGAGCCCGGGTGCCGGCTGCCTAGGTGGCGGGGCCTGCACTCTGGCTCCGCCCTGGGCCCTCTTAGCGGCCTCAGCCTCCGCGTTCCTCTCTGCCAGCCCCCCCACGAGGCTCAGACTTTGGTGATGAGGCCACTGCTGGGGTTGCGGAACATCGGTAACAGTTGCTCAGTGCACCTGTGGTGCAGAAAAAATACAGACGTTGGGAAATCTGTGGTGGGCTGTCCTCTCCTCTCCTGCTCAAGGACTCTTAGCAGGAGGCACCTTATGCTTGGAAAATCCTTGACTTTGATCCATTTATAGAACAGGTCAGGTCTTTTGCAAAGTCAGTCGAGGAGTTGAGTCCCACCTCCCTCTGGCGCTGAAACCTGCTCCCTTTGACTGTGACCTGAGTGACCTGA
Source organism: Delphinapterus leucas (assembly GCF_059928025.1). Classification (NCBI taxonomy): domain Eukaryota; kingdom Metazoa; phylum Chordata; class Mammalia; order Artiodactyla; family Monodontidae; genus Delphinapterus; species Delphinapterus leucas. The sequence goes on along the minus strand of NC_143134.1, from coordinate 123,042,885 downwards.
GAACACCCCTCACCGCCGCCCTGCTTCCTCCTAGAGTATGTCACATTCCTGGCCGTTGCCCCCAACCTGACCCACATATACATCATCAACCACAGGCCTCTCTTCACGCACCTGGGTGAGTTGGCCGGAGGACGCCCACAGGAGTTAACCAGACCGTGAAGGCCGAGGGCACAGCCCCAAGGTGCCGCCACTTCTGATGCCACCCGCAAGTTCGGGTGCTCCCCAGGCTGCCGTCCGTTGGATGATTCACTGGGAGGACTCCCAGAACTCTGAGAGCTGTTACGCTCACTGTTACGGCTTATTACAGGGGAAGGATACAAAATAAAACCAGCCAAAGGAAGAGATGCCTAGGGCAGCGTCAGGGAGGGCTCCGTGTCCAGCTCAAAAGTGGCCACACACACGGTGTGCTGCCTACTCTGGGAGCTCTCCTGAGCTCAGGGCCCAGGTGCTATGGGGCTTCATTATGTAGACACGATTGGGGGATGGATTGATCGCCCCCTGGACGATCTCAGTCTTCAGGTTGGCTGAGGCTTGGGGACTCAAGGCCACCACCCTAAGTCACGTGTTTGGTCTTTCTGGTGTGGCCAGCTCCTGCCCTAAACAAAGACGCTCCAGATCAGGTCAGACACAGGGCGCAGGTCAGACCTGTCTCTGGGCAAGGCTGACCTCTTTACTTAACGCCACTGTGGGTCTTTATTTCCAGGGGGCGCCCTGGCCTGACCTTTGAATCTGGGGTGGGGTGCTCGCCCTGGGGTCCTTGAGCCCCCGTAGAGTGGGGTGTGAGTGCACTCGGTGAGGGAGCAGGTCCACGGCACTCACCAGGTTCCAGGAAGAGGCACAGAGTCACCGTGTGGGGAGCCTCCTGCGGTCAGACACCCTGTTCGGAGCGTGGGATACCAGGAGGACCTGCTCCCCGGGAAGGCTGGGGATCCTGGGGCGGGAGTGGCAGGTGCGGCCGTGGAAGTCATGCCCCGTTGGCCCAGTTGTCACCTTTCCTTAAACAGGACCTGTCTGTGAGGGGGGCAGTGCCAGCTCCCACGGTGGGGGGGTGGGGGTGGGGTCTCTGTGGTGCTGACGGCCCCTCCCCCAACAGCAGTGAAGATCCGTGGGCGCTACGTCGTGGCCGGAAATGCAAGCATCTCTCCCAGCACCACCTACCCCTCCCTCCTGGAGGACAGCCACATCCAGTACAAAGTGACCCTGACTGAGGACCGGCTGCCCCGCCTGGAGGAGATCCGCATCCAGGGCCCCACCCAGGACGACATGGAGATCCAGGTGACCGGGGGCCTCCCCCTGGCGTCCGCTGGTCCGTCAGCTCAGACGCACACCTCTTCATTCTCTTGGCGGCCGCTGGGGGGCCCGGGGTCCCCGTGCTCAGAGCCCACGGGAGTTCTGGGGTGCTGAGAGTGGGTCAGAGGGAGAGCCCTGTGCAGGGGTCGGGGGCTTCCCGGGACAGGGGCTGTGCTGCCGAGGTCTGAGATGAGCTGACGCTGCAGGCCGAGCAGGGAGGGGTGTCTTGAGCGAGCAGTGCATGCCCAGGGAGGGTGCTTAGGAGGGAGGGAGGAAGGGGACCCTCCAGGCGAGGAGGCTGGAGGGCTAGGCAGACCTGGAGGGGCCTTGCTGGCCGTGTGAGGAGTTCAGGCTTCCTCCTGGGGGCCTGGGGAGCTGCTGGGGGTCTGTGTAAGGCGGAGTTGGGGTCGGGCTATGTCAGACCCGGACGAAGGAGGGTGGGGGGGCACGAGACCATGGGGGAGGCTGGCTGGGCCAGTGCCCAGATTAGAGACCCACCGTGGGGGCATCTAATGCAAGAGGAGCAGAGGCAGCCCGAGAGCTGGAAGCAGGGTGACCCAGGGGTCAAGAGCACAGGCTAGGGACTCAGCCCAGAGTTCAAATCCTGGCTCTGCAGAAACTTGGACAAAAGACTTAATTTTCTGAGCCTCGGTTTCCCCGTCTGCAAAATGAGACTAAGCCGACCTACGTGACGTGAAGATGCGTTTGTTTTTTCTTCAAAACGACGCACAGCAAGCACTTGGCAGACTGTCTGGTGCCCCACACGTGCACACGGAAGGTGGCCAGAAGTTCCGGGACAAAGGGGTGGGCACTGTGGGGGCCAGAACTGGAGCCTGAATGTCCTCCTCCCACGCTTCGCTCTCCCCTGGCGGGGATGCTGGGTTCCCCAGATTTTCATCTGCAGAGTGGGGGCCAGATGGCAGCCCCACCTCCTGGGGTCATGGGCGGGCAGCGTGGGCGGCAGGCCCTGGCCCAGGGGCAGCTCTGGGTGGATGGTGGTTCTTGCTGTTTCTTTGGGAGCCCCAGCTGTGCTTGGACGTGTCCTGCACGCTGTAACCTCGTCTGCAAGTGGCGCCACGTGTGCTTTTCTGAGGAAGGTGCTGGAGGGTGGACGGGAAGTAGTGGACGTTGAAATAGCCCTTGACGGCCTTTGTGGGGGAGTCCAAGTCTCGACGGCCCCTCACTTTGGTCTAGCAGCCCCACCCTCTGCTCCCACGGCTGGGGAGGCAGCAGGGGCTCCCCCAGAAGTCCAGGCCAGGCCAGAGCGAGCCCCACCAGTGAACAGTTAACCACTTCCCCACCTCCCCACGTGGCCCAGTTCACCCACCTGCCCGCCCCTGGGAACGTTGTTCCAAGGGCTGGGTGTCAAGCAGCTCTGTTGTCATCCTTTGCGGTGAGGATAAAAAATACAGATTCTGGGGCCCCTCTCAGAGACACTCAACCAGGACCTGCTGGGGGGTGTGTGTGTGCCAAGAACCCGCATTTTAGCAGAGGACTGTGACGGGTGGCCAGATGAGGTGTTGTGGGAGTAGATGCTGGAACCTTGGGGGCGTCCTCCTGGCCTCTGCCCACCAGACTGGCCCCTCACAGGACCCAGTGACCCTCCTGAAGTACGGACAGACCCAGGCTCCCTGCTGGACACTCTTCCTTAACTCTCTGTGTCCTCAGGCTCGAGCCCAAGCTGCCAGACAGCTACAGGGCCCCTGATCCAGCCCCTTCCTGCCCACCTCTGGGTCTCATCTCCTGCTGCAGAAGCCCGAGCTGTGCTGGTCTCACCCCAGGCCGGGGCTGGGCTCCCCTCTGCTGGAACACCCCTTCACCCGCCTCCACGCCTCCCCCCAGGTGCCCACCCTGGTCAACCTCGGCGCCTTCTCCTTGCTCCCATAATCCCCCATGCGAACCTCTATGCCCACACCTACCACCAGCCCACCCTCCCCCACCCCACTGTGAGCCTGGGGCAGCGTCCTGGTCACCGGGCCGTCCTCGAAGCGTGGCGTGGGGTCAGTGTCGGTGATGGCTTGCCGAGGGAAAGAGTATAGGGATGGAGGAATGAAAAATCGAAGGCTTCCCGGAGGAGGTGGCCATGACAGTGGCCCTCAGACCGCCCACTGGACAGGCCCCGGCTCTCCGTGTGTCTCGTGCAGGTTTACAGGCGCTACGGTGAGGAGTACAGCAGCCTCGCCCGCCCGGACATCACCTTCACCTACTTCCAGCCCAAGCGTCGGCCGGCCTGGGTGTGGGCTCCCGTGCGGGGGGCCTGCTCGGTGAGCTGTGGGGCAGGTGAGGCCCGGGGCAGGGCTCGCCTGAAAGCCTGGTTTGCTCCCCGCACGGAGGTGGTCTAGCCCCCCTCTCTCCCCCGCAGGGCTGCGCTGGGTGACCCACAGCTGTCGGGACCAGGCAGCGAACGAGTGGGTGGAGGCTGCCTGGTGTGCAGGGAGCCGGCAGCCGGCGGCGTGGTCCGAGTCGTGTGCCTCCATACCCTGTCCCCCGTCGTGAGTGTGCCTGGGGCTCAGGCGCTCACTGCTCCAGGGGGGTGACCGCCCCCCCGGGAGGCTCAGGGAGGGGCCCACCCCCTGGCAGGAGCACAGGGCTAGGGATAGAGCCGTCCCTGTTGGGGGCAGGGCTGGGGCAGCCGCCCACAGGCACTTTTAGACAGTGGTTCCCAGGCTCAGGTGCAGCTTGGGGACACCTGGAGAGGTGGAGGGCTGGGCTGCCTGTACCTGCGCGGTGTCCGGGTACCTGAAGGGACAGTGGGCCCAGGACAGGCCCGGGAAGTGACTCGCCTAGACAGACCTGCCAGCCTCCCACCCCCGCCCCTGAGCCAGCCTAGGGACCTGGCCAGGGGCCCGATGCTCTGTTCCTCTCCTCAGCTGGGCGGCCGGAGACTTCGGCCCATGCAGTGCCTCCTGCGGAGGGGGCCTGCAGGAGCGGGTGGTGCGCTGCGTGGAGGCCCAGGGAGGCCTCCTGAGGACGGTGCCCCACTTCCGGTGCAGAGCGCTGGCTCAGCAGCCAGCGGCCGTGGAGACCTGCAATCCCCAGCCCTGCCCCCGGAGGTGAGCACGGATCCAGGCAGGTCCAGGCAGAGTCTCCCTGGCAGGGCTTATCCCTGAGCTGAGCCCTGCCCCTTCTGAGTGTCCCCTTTTCCTGAGACCTCTGGCCAGGCCCCACCACCCTGGGTGAGTGCCGACCTTGGAATCACCTCCTATCCCGGAGGCCCTGGACTGGCCATTTCCGCCTCTGAACTTCCAAGTCTCTGCTTGTGGAGGGCTGCGAGGATCAAGCAAAACCACGGATGTAAAGCAATAAATGTCACTTTGTCACTGCTATTGTCATTTCCACAGTGTCCCAGCTGATAGAGGCTTATCATTCTGATTTGCCGCTAACTGCCTGGGTGGCCCGGGCAAGTCCCCTCCCTCTCTGGGCCCCAGTTTTGTCCAGTGGGGAGGAGGTGGCCTAGGTCACTGGTGGTCCACATGTGGCTCTGGGCGTCTTCCCCCACACGCCCCGCGTCCGTGGCAGACGTAGCAGTCACCACTCTTTCCTCCTGGGGGCCAATCGTGCCTCAGAATCCTTCTCAACACAGCACTCCAGCAGCCGCCACCTCTCAGGGCTGCCACGGGAGATGCATTTGCTGTCCCTGAGCTGGTGATCGACGGCATCTGGCACCTGTTTCCCAGCACCTGCTAGGTTGTCTGGTTGGAGGCCCACCTTTGCCTCTGGAAGGCGGGAGGGTCAGGGCCGGTGTCATTGCACCCTGGGTGCCGAGTGGAGGGCCAGCAGCCGTTCATCCAGGCTTCAGGGAAAGGCCCCTGGCTTCTGCCTTTCGGCGGGGATCCCCCTTTGGGCTCTTGGATATGGGGGAGCAGGTTCACTGCCTCTCTGCCCCAGGAGCAGAGGCAGGGCCTAATGGCTGTCTTGTGCCGTCCTCAGGGAGATGCCAGATGCGTGCTCGTCGGCCTGTGGAACAGATCCGGCCGTGCAGAACACGACGTGTGTGCAGGGGGCAGATGGCATGGGGGCGCCAGCAACTGCTGGGCCCTGCTCCGCAGACGAGAAGCCGCCTGCCCTTGAGCCCTGTATCGAGGTGGCATGTCCTCCGGGCTGGGGCCATGTGAGTATCCTGGACACTGGAGAATGGAGAGCACTGGTTACCACTGGCCTCCTGCCAGTGCTAGAAGACTGCCCTGTGTAGGGCTGCTGTCCTCGGGAGGCCCTGGGCAGAGGACAACCCTAGAGACAGATCTCAGAGCTGCTGGGCAGCCCCCTTCCTGCTGGCAAGCAGGCTGAGCAATGCAGACCCTGATGGAATGCTGTCAGTTGTCTGCTGCGCAGAGAGACGCTGCCACGCTCCTGCCTGCATCCACGGGCTCAGGCTGGGTGATGTTACTTTCGGACAAGGGTGCCGGCCAATCCTATCCCCGTGCCCCGCCCCCGGCTGGTGGGGACTGCAGGGCCAAGCGTGCCTGCAACTCTGGCTCCAGAGCCCCAGCGCGGTTGTGCCCCACACTGACTACTGATGCTGACGCAGAGGCCAAGGTGGGGCGTGTGGTGAGGGCATCCCCTGGAGGCCAGGAAGCAGGCTTCCCGGGAAAGGAGCAGCGGGGAGGGGAGGCCTTTGGGGTGCTGGTAACCACTTCTGTTCTCTCCTGAAGAGATTGGGGTAGGTGGGAGTGGAGGGCCAGGTGCCCAGAGGTGTGGAGATGGGAAGCCCAGACCCACCAGCTTGCTGCTTGCCCTCTGCAGTCAGATGCCCAGTCTCCAGGGGAGAAGGCTGCATCCCCGGCGGGCAGTGCCAGGCCAGAGGCTTATGCCGCACACGTGTGGACTCCCTTGGCGGGGCCGTGCTCCGTCTCCTGTGGTCAAGGTGAGGACCCCAATGCCCCTGAGGGTCAGCTAATTCTAAAAAAAGCATTTGAGGTGGCTTACACAAAATCCAGCTACACGAGAACATGACATTATAAGCAAGGAGATTGGGGCCAAGTACGGACAGCCACGCGAACGTGCTCACTGACTGGCTGTAAGGTAGGAAATGATGATAAAACCTGGCCATATTGGCACCCAAGAGCATATTCTTAAGGTCTAAGATGGGCCCCAAACTTAGCTCTGAGCTTCCTGGAGGCCAACCCAGAGAAACAAAATTAATTTTAAGATACACAGTGTTTTAAACTAAAACCTTGGGAACTCTCTGGCGGTCCAGGGGTTAGGACTCAGCGCTTTCACTGCCATGGCCCGGATTCAATCCCTGGTCAGGGAACTAAAATCCCACAAGCTGTGTGGCATAAGTAAATAAGTAACTAAATAAATAAGCAAACTAAACCCCTAATCACTTGCTCAGGTAAACTCCAGCATGTTTAGAATTGAGGCCAGAGATTTACTTTTGAGGATACTTTTGCAGAGAGATGCAAGGACACGGTCCTAATAACATCTTGGTGATAAACACAGTAAGAGATTTTCATATAGCAACTGTTATAATGCCCCTCAAGTTATAAGAGCAGTTACCACTTTTGAGCACCTACTATGCACCAGGCACTGTATAGCTCCCCTTGAAAAATCTTTACAAATAGTCCTCCAAGTCAGGCACCATTAGGTGAAAAACCTGAGGCCCAGAGAGGCTAAGTCACTTGTCCAAGGTCACACAGCTGCTAAGTGGCAGAGCCGAGACTCAGATCCACGTGGGCCTCGTCTGCTAGAGCTCTTCAGAGAGTGGGGCACCCATGGTCCTTGCTGAGCCCCCCTCTTGGGGCGCGGGGTCCCTCCTTCCTCCCAGCAGGCCTGATGGAGCTGCGTTTCGTGTGCATGGACTCTGCCCTCAGGACACCCGTCCGGGAAGAGCTGTGTGACCTGGCAGGCAAGCCTGGGAGCCGGCAGGAGGTCTGCCAGGCTGCCCCGTGCCCGGCTTGGTGAGTCCGGGGGAGGGAGACCATGCGGAGGGGCAGCAGTCTGGGTCCCCCAGGGAGGAAGGAGTCTTACCCTGGCTGTGGCTTCCTACGGAGCACTGGCCTTTCCTTCCTACAGGTGGGAGACCCGAGCCTTGGCACCGTGCCCCGTGACCTGTGGAGGGGGGCAGGTGCCACTGGCTGTTCGCTGTGTGAGGATGGACCAAGGCCGCGTTGTCTCCCTGCCTCATTCCAAGTGCTGGCCGATGCCTCGGCCCAGGCCCCTCGAGGACTGCAGCCCGGAGCCCTGCCCTGCCAGGTGGGCCCCTTCCCAAGGAGACAGGTGGTCCTAGGCGGGCATTCTTGGAGACGGCATCATCACCTCCCGTTGAGCTCGTGACCCTTGGTATCCTCACCTGCAGGAGTGGATTGTATTGGTGCCCGGAAGACTGTGGGGCTTTTAAAGTGTGTGACGTGCATCGCACAGGATCTGGGACGCTGAGGGCACCTGTGGTTGATGGGTCATTTTTTCATCACTTGCTCTTTACTGAGCACCTACTAAGTATGTCCAAGTGCTGTCCTGGCACAAGGGGACACAGCAGTGAACAAGACAGACAGGCATCCCTGCCCTCCTGGAGTAGACGCTGGGGGCAAGGGAGAGACAGGTGATAAGATTGATGGGGGAGACATACAGTTCATGCTGGATGGTGTTGGTGCGACGTGGCAAACAGTGGGAAGGAAGGCTGGGGGTGCCGGCAGGGGCGGGGTCCAGGTGACGGTGGGGCTAGGACTCCCACTGGAGACAGACATCTCGGCAGGGCCCCTTGGGTACCCTGCCCCTCCCCCCACTGCTTTTTGGACACGGCCACCCTCAGCTTCCCCTTCTTTTTTTTTAAAAATAAAATTATTCATTTATTTATTTTTGGCTGCGCTGGGTCTTCGTGGCTGCGTGCGGGCTTTCTCCAGCTGCGACCTCAGCTTCCCCTTCTGTAAAATGGGGTCCTCTGAATATTCTCTGTCCACTGCGCTGAGCCTCTCAGTGGAGATGTCAAAGTGACCCCCGGAGAGAGAACCTTTCCAGGCCCTTTCCAGTCTGGGGAAGTGAGGGGAAGCCCCCCACTCCTCGGGGTCCCCCCTGACTCCGGTTTGCCCCAGGTGGCGGTACCAGCTGGCGGCCTGCAGCGTGACCTGTGGGGGAGGAGTTGCGCAGAGGATCCTGTACTGCGCCCGGGCCCACGGGGAGGACAAGGCCGAGGAGATCCTGCCGGACACCCAGTGCCAGGGGCTGCCTCGCCCAGAGCAGCAGGAGGCCTGCAGCCCGGAGCCCTGCCCGCCCAGGTCAGCAGCCCCAGGGTGTGCAGTAGGCAGCCTGAACTCCTGGCCTGTGCCGACGCCGGGCCAGGCCCGTGGGGGTTAAAGGGCAGCTCGGTGGCACAGGAAACAGGACCGCCAGGCAGGCTGCACTCGGTGTCAGAGGAGACACTCTAGCAAACTCAGGCAGTGCTGTCGGTTCTAATGGGGGTGACGGGGTGGGGAGGGCAGGGGCGCTTCCCAGTGGAAGAGGCAGCATCTGGGTAGAGCCTGAGGGCGGTCCAGCTGGGGCACAGCACCGCCAAAGCTGCGGGGACAGACAGCTCACACCAGTGGGGTCCGGGGGCAGGCTGGAGCCCGAGAGGGAAGGGCAAATATTCACCTGCCTTGTTCACAGTTCTCCCGTGGTTTCTTCTTTGTAATTTTGCATTTTAAATAATGCCGTGCTCTTCTGTATCATACAGAAACATCCAGAAAAGAATGTAACAGTCACCCCTGTCCCACCACCAGATTTAAAGGTGCTAGCATGTCTCCATGTTTCCTTCATATGTCTCCTTGGTTTTAAAGAAATACACCACTACAGATAAGACTTTATTTACCTTAAAACCTTTAACTCATCTGTGATTTACCTGGGGTCAGTCACAAAGTCGGGGAGCAAACTCTGTTTTTCCAAATCACTGACTAGCAACAGCATTTGCTGTATCCCCCCAGGTGCCCCCTTTATCACATCTTAAATTCTCGTGTGGGTTGGATCTGTGTCGAGGCTCCTACCAGGCTCTGTTGTTTTATTTCTCCCACCTATTCCCACCCCCAAGTCAAATTGTTTTCATTGCTGTAGCTTTGTGATCCATTTACCATCCATACCCGTGTCGCTTGATTTCCCTGCCTATGCTTAAATGTGCACCCCGTTTATTTTCCCACATCATAGTTGAAATGGTCTGGGATTTTTTTTAATGGGAATTTCACACGCACAGGAGCTCTGGTTACCCCTGGAATGTCACTGTGGCCACCCTGGCCTCCTTGATATTCTGGAACATTCCAGGCAGTGCTTCTGATTCAGGGCATTTGCACCTCCTTTCCCACTGCCTGAATGTGTCTGCTCTGGATATCCCTTCCCAGGCTCTGCTCAGAGTGCCATAACAGAGAGGCGGGGAGTCCTTCCTGTGACTTGGTTTTCTTGGGGTTTTTTTTTGGCTGCGCCCCACGGCATGTGAGATCTTAGTTCCCCAACCAGGGCTCGAACCCGTATCCCCTGTATTGGAAGTGTGCGGCCTTAACCACTGGACCGCCAGGGAAGTCCCCCCTGTGACATTCTAATTGTCACAACTGGGGGTGGGGAGCGCTGCCACTGGCATCTAGTGGGTGGAGGCCAGGGGTACTGCTAAACGTCCTACACTGTGCAGATGGCCCCCACGAGAAAGACCCATACATGGGCCCCAGATGTCACGAGGCAGAGAACCATATATGCTCCACGGTGGGCCGGGGCGGGGGGACCGACTTGTTCTGGTTCACGGCCGTATCCCGGAGTCTAGAAGAGCGCCAGGCCCACAGAGGCACGTTTTTGAGAGGGGGCATCACGGGCCGGGAGGGCAGCATAGCACGGGGACTCTAGGGCTCCAGTCTCCAGTGCAGCCTGCCTGCCTTCTGTCCCGGCTCTGAGAACTGTCGGTCATTATCGTTTGTTGAAACATGATAAGTTAACATGGGCAGGACTGACTGATGTGGAGATCTGTTCTCCTTCATCCTGGGCCACTGCTCCCCCGTCCCTGCTACTCGGACTAGCAAGCAGCTGGGTGTCCACGGGTGTCCTGTGATAAAGGGGAAGAAAGGGGGCACCTTGTTAAGGGAAAAGAGCTCTCTTTCCCGCAGAGCCTTTCCCTTGCCACTCAGCCCTGTGACTAGCCAGGAGGGGTGCAGGGGCTGTACTGCTGGATCCCAGTGGCCTTGGAACCTGTCCTGGCTGGCCATCCATGGAGCCCACCGGGGCAGTGCCACCTTCAGGGAAGCCTAGCCTCTCTCTGCGGTCTTCTCTTCCTGCAGGTGGAAGGTCATGTCCCTTGGCCCATGTTCAGCCAGCTGTGGTCTCGGCACTGCCATGCGCTTGGTGGCCTGTGTGCAGCTGGACCAAGGCCAGGACACAGAGGTGGACGGGGCGGCCTGTGTAGGTCTGGTGCGGCCGCAGGCCAGCATCCCCTGCATCATCGCCGACTGCACCTACCGGTGGCACGTCAGCGCCTGGATGCAGGTAAGTGCTGCAGCTGGGGCTGGCGAGTGCACGGGCCGAGGGTCCTCACGCATGGGGACCTTTGGGGCTTTGATTCATTGTGATCCCCTTAAAGCAGGGGGAGAGCTCGGTCTCTTGGGGAGAGGGCAGCCGGGGCACCTAGAGGTGGAAGACATAGCAAGGCCTAGAGACGTGGGGGACAGGTAAGCCTTAAGAGGCCCTGAGGTCTGGAGACTCCAGAAGATGAAGGGCTGATAACTCCCCACAGATGAGCAAATGCCACCCCGTGCCCAGCACCTCGCAAGGCGCTGGAGAGACAAAGGCAGACAGGGCCAGGTCCCCCGCAGAGGGGCTCGCTCACGGTGCGGAGGGAGAAGAGGCAAAGCAGACGGCCACCGCTGCCTGAGTCAGGAGGACCCTGGGCATCTGGGTCGGGGGAGTTGATCCCTTGGATGGGGCAGTGCGGGGTGGGAGGGGAGGGTGGACACCAGGCTGTGATGAGTGATGGAGGGCGGAAGGACGAAGCCGCACTGCCTGCTCCCCGCTCCAGGGGCTGCAGGGCAGAGAGACCTCGAGGGCGACGGGGAGAGACCTGGGCTCGAACCCCTGCCCCTCCTCCCCGTGTGATCCTTGCAAGGTGACTTCTCTGAGGAGCGTGGACACCCATGCCCGCCTCCCGTGTTGTGCAAAGATTATGTCAGATCCTGCCCGGCCTGTGGTCGCCGCTGTCCTTGTCACCCTCCAGCGGGGTCAGTCCCAACTCCTTCCTGTCTTTCCTGGCAGTGCTCTGTCTCGTGTGGGGATGGCATCCAGCGCCGGCACGACGCCTGCCTCGGACCCCAGGCCCAGGTGCCCGTGCCAGCCGACTTCTGCCAGCATTTGCCCAAGCCGGTGACGGTGCGGGGCTGCTGGGCTGGGCCCTGTGCAGGGCAGGGGACGCCCAGCCCGGTGCCCCACGAGGAATCCACTGCTCCTGGCCAGACCACAGCTGCCACTGCTTCCCCGCAGTGGCCCCAGCCCCAGGCCCGCCTCCTCTCCCCAGCTCCCCGGCCGCAAGGACTCCCGCCCGGGCCCCAGGAAAGCCCAGCAGAGTCCAGTTACGTTCCTTCCTCCTTTCTGTCTGGGCGGCTGACTGGCTGCAAGAGGGGTGGGCAAAGGCATGTTCACCTGGGAGAGCCAGGCCGTGCTCCTTGTGGGGACCTCCTGGGGGTGGTCCTGTGGCTGCAGCGCCCGGGACGCTGGGATGAGTGTGGTTGGGCTGAAGGGATGGGCTTGGAGGCCGGGTTCAGGGGGCCTCTTCCTCAATGGTAAAGTGCAAGCTCACTTATTATCATCAAGGGAAAGCAACCTGAGGGTGTCACAGAGTCAGAATCCCCGCCTGTGTGACCCACTGTACACGCTGCCTCCCTCTTGCTGGCACGTCAGTGGTGGCTGTCTGCCTTGGGTGGCGATGCTCTGGCCCACGCAGCCCCCTCCTTGCCTGAGAAAGCTTCCGGCGGGGCCTAGGAGGACGCCAGACGCCCCAGCTCCCAGTCTCCTTCCCCAGCACGGAAAGCCCCCGGCCCTGCCCTGCTGGGGATACCCCACCTGGAAGCTCCCGCCCCCTTTCCAGGCGCCTGTGGCCGGCAGCACCTTGAGCCGACAGGAACCATTGACATGCGAGGCCCAGCGCGGGCGGACTGTGCAGTGGCCATCGGGCGGCCCCTGGGTGAGGTGGTGACCCTCCGAGTCCTCGACAGTTCCCTCAACTGCAGTGCAGGTATGTCTAGGGCCACGTGAGCAGCTGTTGCCAGTGACAGGATCTGCTAGGTGCAGTGAGTGCGACTCCAGGGTGCCCCATTCCTGGGGGGATTCTCCAGGTGCATCCCCGTGTGTAACCGTCGCAGCCAGCGCATAACTGGGGTGCGGTTGTCCCCACTTCACAGATGAGGAAACTGAGGCTAGGAGAGATTATCACACGTCCAGTTCCTTACAGTCGCATAGCCAGCAAGTGGGAGAGTCAGGACCTGGGCTCGGGGCGCTGGGTCCTCACCTCACTGCCACTTCCCAGGGGAGATGCTGCTGCTTTGGGGCAGGCTCACGTGGAGGAAGATGTGCAGGAAGCTGCCCGGCCTGACTTTCAGCTCCAAAGCCAACACGCTGGTGGTGAGGCAGCATCTCGTGCAGCTGCGAGGCGGAGTGCTGCTTCGGTATTCGAGCCAGCCTGCCCCGGGAGCCTTCCACCGAGGTATGGCGAGGCCGTGGAGCCTCCCCGCCTTCCCCAGAGGCTGGCTGGCTGGGTGCTGCTGCCAACGGGGCCAGTCCCGACGGGCCAGCGGGCAAGGCAGACAGGGAGCTGAGCTGACTGAGAATGAAAAGCAGCGCCTTCCCGGACACCCCCCGACACCCCCATCCCTGTATGGGCGGTCAGGACGAGGTCCCGGAGGTGCACGGTGTTCCTTCCTCTCTGGGGCCCTGCGCGAGATGGGCGGGCATCCTCACCCCCTCCCTCAGGCCATCGCGGGCCCCACACCCTGGCCCCGGCACTCAGGTCCTTCAGGATCCTTTAAGGTCCTTCTGCGAGCCTCTTCCCCCAGTCCTGTTGGGTGCGCTGTCCTCCTGGCTCATCCTCCGCCCAGCAGGGCGTGGGTGCACGTGCACACCTCGTGCGGAGGATGGCGTCCCCGAGAGCCCTGCTAGCCCGTGGCCCCATCCGTATCCACGGAGAGCCGTCTAGGTTGCTTCAGGGGGCTTGCCCTCTTCCACAGCCCAAGCTTGCTGAAGGTGGCTTCCCCAGGGGTCCCCCCAGGCCGCAGGTGAGAAGTGGGACCCTGGGGGGCTTCTTCCTCTGCCCCTCAGTGTGCAGTGCATAGGCACCAGCTCCTACCTGGTCATCACTCCTCACTTCCCAGCCTCCCCACATGCAGGCACCTGCTTTGAGGGAGGCCCAGGAGGCGCAGCCAGGAGGGGCTGCCCCGGTTGGGGCGGGTGCAGCATGAAGAACTTTTGCACGTGTGACTTTGCTGATTCCTCTTAAAGACTGCCCTGCCCAGTGTGTGCTGTCATTCCGTTCGCTTTACAGAGGAAGGAACCGAAGCGCGGAGCGTTTAAAGCCTTCACCTAGGGTCACACAACTGGGAAGTGGTAGAGATGGGGTTCGGTGGAGACTTCTGCCTGGGAGCCCCGATCTTGACCGCAGTGCCACACTGATCCCCCACTGCTCCCCGGCTGCCCTGCTGCCCTGGCCTCTGGCAAGAGTGGCCACTCTGGGGGACTCCTATGTTCCGGAGGTGGTCCACACCCAGTCTGTACGCCTGCTCTCCCCCTGCAGGATGTGACATGCAGCTCTTTGGACCCCGGGGTGAAATCGTGAGTCCATCATTGAGTCCGGATGGGAGGAACATGGGGGGCTGCCGAATCTTCATCGATGTGGCCCCACAGGCCCGGATCGCCATCCGTGCCCTGGCCATGGACACGGGCACCAGAACCGAGGAAACGGATTCCAGCTACATCTTGGTGAGGCCACCAGGATGACTTCTGCTCTAATTCTGGACATCCATCTCTGGGGACAGGGACTGGGGGTTGCTGGGCTATAGGACCCACTGAGTTTACTTCTGATCAAAACCCTCAAAATCATTAGTGAGAGAATGGGAGAAAAGTTTCCTCCACTTATTCACCAACAAATGCTTATTGAGTTCCCTACAAGAATGAAATAGAAGAGACCTTTTCCAATGTAGACTGCCAGTTCACCCAGGACCGAAGCATGATTTTAGACCCTGATATAATTTTACCAGAAGAGTGGGCCGAGCCCTCCCCGATGAGGTTTTCATGTGTTCTGGGAGAACTGGCATCTGTAAGGTATCAGCTCCCTGGAGGAGGCAGCCTGGCCTCTGTAATCAAACTAATCTGGACTCAGATCCCAGCTCTGGCATCCTGGCTGTGCATCCCTGGGGAAGGAGCACAACTTCTCTGAGCCTCAGTTTCCTAGGTAGAATAATGATGTCTTCCTGATAGGGCTGTTGTGTGAGGATTAAATGTGACCCTGGGTGTATGATACCTTGTATATTAAGGGCTCGTGAATGCTAGCTAATTATCATTTGTGGTCGGTCCCTTGGGGCTGCCCCTTTCCTCCCAGATCCGGGATATCCACAGCCTGAGGACAATGACATTCCGTGGGCAACAGACGCTCTACTGGGAGTCAGAGGGCAGCCAGGCAGAGATGGAGTTTAGCCAGGGCTTCCTGGAGGCGCACACCAGCCTTCGGGGCCAGTACTGGACCCTCCAGGCTAGAACTTATTAGCCTGACGATGCCCCGCATCTCCAAGCACATCCCTCAGTTGACCAGCGGTCACAGTGGGATGCCTCCTCCCGGTCCGGGAAGGGAAAAGAAGGAACCTGACATTTATGAGCACCCGTTAGGTGCCTGGCTTTCCAATTCGAATTCCCTCCAATCTTAAGTATCTCCTTTAGGGCTTCCTCCAACGTGCAAAACGTTAGAGGGTGGGAGGGGAGACTCTCCGGAAAAGCAGCTCCCAGCCCCTCGGGTACCAATAAACGGAACGTGAGGTCTGAGTGGCGTTTTCTTTACATAACCTGTCCAAATATGGCTTGAAAACCCACCTCCCCACACGGCAGGGATTCCCTGGCCGCGGTCGGACTCCAGATCCACACCAGATCTGAGCAACCCCCTGGCCACCCCTAGCGGTCGTCTTCCTACCCAGGGAGGAGAGGCGAGGGAGTTGGGAGTCCCGATGGGGCCCTGAGGCTGGCGCACCTGATAATTCTCACCGAAGCCCCGCCCCTATACTAGTCTGGGTGGGAATGTTTGACTGCCGGGGAGTCCTGCGGCGCCAGGACCCGCCCCCTATGCTAATAAGCGCGAGCCTTTAGGGCCCTCCTCATCCAGGTCCCTGCGGGCCCCGCCCCCTATGCTAATGAACACGGGCCCGCTCGGGCGCACCTACCCGCGGCCCCACCTCTATGCTAATGAGCACGAGCCTCTCGGGCGCCCCTCTCCCGACCCCGAGAGCCCCGCCCCCTATGCTAATAAGCGGCCGCCTCTCCCACAAGGCAGCGCGCCGGGACGACGCGGCCGGCTGGGGAGCCCTTTGTGAGGGCTGCGGGAGCGCCGGACGGCGGCATCATGAGTGGTGCGGGCGGAACGGCTGTGGCGTCCGTGAGCTCGGCGCCGCCCGAGCAGGAGGAGGGCGTGACATGGTGGTACCGCTGGCTGTGTCGCCTGTCGGGGGTGTTAGGGGCCGTCTGTGAGTACCCAGCCTGGGGGAGGGGCCGGCGCTGCCGCACGCTGCGCATGCGCGCCCGGCCCCGCCCCCCCGCCCCCCTCCCCGTGGCCTCCCCTCGCGGCCCCCCCTACCCCCGGGAAGAGGCCGCCTTGGGGCCGGGGTGTCCGGGCCACGCGCGGCTCTGGGCCGCGGCGGGGGCGGAGGGAAGCCGGCGCTTATGCGGTTGCTGTGGTTACCGGCCCGCGGCCTGGGCTCCTGGGTCCGGGGCTGTCGAGCAGCTCAAGGGACGTTCCAGGAGGGAACGACGCGGCCGAGACTTGCTCCTCCACGGCTCCTCTGAGCGTGAGGGCAGTGCGGCACCTACTCCGGGGGCCTTCCGAGATTGCCCAGATGCCAGTGCTGAAACTCAGGCTCAGTCTGGTCTGGAGGCCGCCTCACCTGTTGACTCGGGTGTGGGTGCGGGCGGCAGGTGCCTTAACCTTTGGGCGAAGGTTGTTTATAAATGGGGCAGGTGCTGGCCAGGTTACCTGAGGGCCAGGCGGTCCCCACGGGAGGGCCACGCAGTGAGCTGAGGGAGACGGCCTCTCCTCTGGGTCCGCGCTGGAGGCAGCGCGCTTCCCCTGATGTCAACTCTCCCTTCTGCTGTCAACTCTGCCTCCACCGTCCCTCATGTCCCCTACTTCTACTCCCCACCCCGCATCGCGGACACGCACACCCCGACCTCAGGTTTCCTGGAAAGCTAGGCGCTTTGAGCGCAGTCCCCCAAAGAACATACGTAGGAAGGCAGATCCGCTACAGAAGTAAACTAAGGATAATATGGCAGGTCTTCCAGAGGCAAGCAGACCCGGACCCGATATGTCGAAGGAGCACCTCCTTAGGCTCCCCTTCCAGGCTCGTGGTCCTCCCGGGTGGATGGAGGCTGGATGAAAGTTCAGGGGTGATAACGGGACAGGCCCTCCCTCCAGTCACAAAAAGGCCTCTGAGTCCCTGTCGTTGCTCTTCAGAGGGAGCATGTTTTTGACTTTGTAGGAGAGACTGGTCAGGGCTTAGACATGATCCTCTGGAGCCTGGGTAGCTGTTTCCCTGGCAGATGAGAGCGAGGCTGCTGTGGGAGTGACAGTGATGGGGCGGGGTGGGGGGGAGAAGGGAAGGGGCCTGAGCGTGGCCTGTGGGCTGTCATCCTCCTCCCTCCATCTTGGGGTCAGCTGCCCCGCCAACTCCCTCGTTAGCCCTGGCGTCGCATCTAGTTCTGCGCTTTTCGAAGTGGGATTCTTGGGCCACCCCAGGAGTTCATGGTGTTGGGGCTACAGATGACGCTTCAGGAGAAACCTGTGACGTCGCTCTGAAATGTCAGTTTCACCTGCAGATTTGGGGAAAGTGCTTGTCGTGTGAATCCCAAATAGTATATAATACAGAGCAGAATGCAAAGCACGGAGGAGCTTTAGAGATGAAACTGGAGTTCAGCTAAGCCTCGTGTTTGCGGCTGGTGGCTGTAGCGTCACCTTCCAACGCAGTGGGGGGTCTCGGGAGAGGCGTTTCCTCAGGGTCCTGATCATCAGCTTGGGAGGAGATAGGCTGGCACAGGGCGCCTCCCTCACCTGGCAAGAGTGCTGGACACCCCGAGGGGACATCTTCCAGCCCTTGATGGTTAAAGGACTCCTACCTGGAGCCTGGCTTGTCTGGCTTGAAGCCTGGTCCTCCCCCAGGGTTGGCTGTTGGTAGATAGTGGGGTAGAGGTGACGTGCCGACTGCGGCAGGAAGTATGGGGCGCTGTCAGGTGAGACCAGGCACGGCTGACGTCATGCAGGGGCAGTACTGTATCGTGGGCGCTCACGTCTGTGGCCCTGGGGAGCCTTGCTGCCTGAATGTGTGTGTGACCTGTCCCAGGACAGGTGCCGCCTTTAGTAGGCGGGAAGGAAGTACATCTGTCGCTGGAGGAGGCCTTGGCGGGGGACGTACGAGGGCGGTCCCGTTGCAGTTTGGGTTCACTGCACCTGGTTTCCTCTTCCGTCGTCTGCTGTCTGCATAGGGTTACATGGGAAAACCGGAGAATTCCAGGTCAGGTGCAGAGGGAGCTGCTGCAAGTTTAATGAACTGGTTGCTCATCGCTGCCTCGGAAGGCCCAGCTTCCTGCCCAGCTTCCTGCCCAGCGGCCAGGCGCTGCCGGGCAGACTCCCGGAGTTCTCGATGGAGCCGGGCTGGGGGCTGTGAGAGAGGAGGGAGGAGACTGTGCGGACCCCTCGGTGGGATGCTGTCGGGAGGGGTGAGCGAGGCTCCGCATTTGGGGCATCAGAGAAACCGCTTTCCGGGGTAGGAGAGGATGCACCCTCCCCGCTGCAGACCCTTGGTATTTCCGGGTGGGTGGGCTGGGCTGTAGGGCTGTCCTGTGTGCAGGAGAGAAAACAGGCCTGGAAAGGTGAAAAGAACATACGCAAAGTCACTGGGCTGGCGGGTCAGAGCTGGAATTGTGATCCAGGTCGACCTGGTCCTGATTTCTTTTCCAAGAGGGGCAGCCCTGTCCCAACCCAGACCCAGAGGACTTCTCTCGTGGCCTGCCCTGGGCACGGTGCCGCCTGCCCTGGCCTGAGCCCTTGAGAGACATTCTCTTTTTCATGCTACGCACCTTGTGGGATGGGTTTTGGGACAGCTGGGGTTCAGAGGGCGGGCTTCTCCAACCCCAGAACAGAGAGAGGGCGGGACGTCCATGCTGCCTCGCTGAGCCCCGAGAGCGAGCCAGCTCTGGGGTCCGGCCGCACCCGGGCCGTGAGGTCTGGGCAAGCCGCTTCGCCTGTCTGAGGCTGCGTCCTCACCTGTTCATGGAGTCGTTGTGTTGGCCTTGCTTGTCTCTGGTGGCAGTGGGGAGACGTCTGGGTGCTGTAAGAGCCAGGTGCTGGGGTCGGAAGGGGTCTCGTGCTTCCACGAGCCGCCGTCTGCCCAGGTGGCCTGCCCGCAGGCTCTGTCCCTTCCTCCCTGCTGATCCCTGCCCGTCTCTTGCTTTCAAGCTTGCGCCATCTCCGGCCTCTTCACCTGCATCACCGTCCACCCTCTGAACATTGCGGCCGGCGTGTGGATGATGTGAGTAGCCGTGTGACCGTCCTGCCGGGGGGTTGGGGCGTGTGGATTTCTGGGCACCTCCCAGGTGGAACACGAGTGAGTTGAATTGGGTGGACTGGTCTGTGAGGGTTACTGGGCACCAGTGGTGTGTGGGAGACCTGGGGTGGCATTAGTTGTGTGAGTTCCTGCTCTGGGGCTCAGGGGGTTCTTGGGGGCCAACGGGGATAGTGAGGGTGCTTTCCCTCCACGGTGGGGGTGGATGGAAGGGCCCGGCCCGCTGTGAGGGCCCAGTGTCTGGTCACGGTGACTGTGACCCGGACACGGAGAACCCAAAGGCGGGAGCAGGCACCCTTGGCGTGCCACCTGGGGCTCAGCTGTCCCCAGCGCAGACACGCGCTGCGCTCAGGGCTCGCCGAGTTCCCTCCTCCAGCGAGGGCATCCCGAGGGCGGGCCGTGGCGGTGGACTGGCTGCCCTGCTCCGGCTCCTCCTGGAGCCCAGAGTGTGGGGAGCAGCCGGGAGCAGGCGGAGGGGCCCTGAGGGGGGCGGGGGACCCGCCGGCCTGGGCGCCAGCCTGCTCCTCTCTCTGCAGCATGAACGCGTTCGTCCTGCTGCTGTGCGAGGCGCCCTTCTGCTGCCAGTTCATCGAGTTTGCGAACATGGTGGCGGCAAAGGTGGACCAGCTGCGCTCCTGGCAGAAGGCCGTCTTCTACTGCGGGTGAGGGGCCGCGGGCCGGGCCTGACTCGGCTCCCCCAGACCCTGCTTCTGCAGGTGACAGTGTTGGCCGGGCTGGGCGGACGGCTGCTTAGTTTACTCTCGGTAGAGGTTTAAACAGGGATGGCGTTTGTGCAGAGTCACGTGAGGGACCCGCTATACGATGGGACCCAGCGTCCAGGGCTCTGCGTCTGGCCTACAGGTCCAGCCGCACGGTATTCAGACATGAGATGCGTACACCTCGCGGCAGTACGTGTAATAGAGAACGCGAGAAATGCCTGGACTGTGGGCCCATCAGTTGGGAGTTGTAGAGCAGATTCTGGTAGATCCGTATGTGCCTCTGTGCAGCCTTTCAGGAGTGTGGCCGATCTAGATGTCCTGACATGAAAGGGGAAAGAAGCAAGTTGTAGAACAAAAAATAGTGCCTTCCAAATATGCTTTTCTCTTATTTTCCCACATCTGACAACAAGTTCAGTACATAGTACCTCCCATCTGAGCCGTGAGATTGAACTAATCTGTGGGTGTGTTTAATGCAGCTTCTGGAGCAGTGCCTGGTGTCCAGGAGGCCCTCAGCAGCGTCTGGCAGCAGCAGCCGTAGTGGTTGTGTCTAGATTATCTTTAGAAATAAATATGGAGGTTTTTATTTCAAGGGTTTCTTCCCTTTCTGGAGGCCAGTAGTTGTGTCAGAGCACAGGATACATGCTCAGCTCTAGAGCCGTTTCCCACTGTGTCTAAAGCACAGAGGAATATGAAATACCACGCATTGGCGCCTCCTTTGCCAGCATTCCTGTTTTTTTTAATTAGTTAAAAATGCTAACAGTAATATATATTCATTAAAAATAATGTGGAAATAAAAAGTTGTTACCCAAAGCCCCACTACTCGTTAACATTTTGATATGTGTCCTTTCACTCTGTCTTCAGGCATTTTCTAAAACCTGTTTTCGCACAGTTTTAACCATTACAAGTACATTTGTATCCTGTTTTTTTTTCCCCTTAAAATCATGGTAGAAATATTTTCAGTATTACCACAAAGGCTTCATAAGATGACTTTCTAAAAAAATTAATTAATTTTTGGCTGTGTTGGGTCTTCGTTGCTGCACGCGGGCTTTCTCTAGTTGTGGTGAGCAGGGGATACTCTTCGTTGTGGTGCATGGGCTTCTCATTGTGGCGGTGGCTTCCCTCGTTGCGGAGCACAGGCTCTAGGCACGCGGGCTCAGTAGTTGTGGCTCACAGGCTCAGTCGTTGTGGCACACGGGCTTAGTTGCTCTGCAGCATGTGGGATCTTCCAGGGGTTGAACCAGGGATCGAACCCATGTCCCCTGCATTGGTAGGTGGATTCTTAACCACTGTGCCACCAGGGAAGTCCCCATAAGATGAATTTTAATGATAGGAATATTTATTCCGCTGAACGTATCATGCTTTTCTTCATTTGTAACCTGTAGTACAAATCAGGCTGTGATGAACATCTTGGTGCTAAAAATTTCTGTGTTGATGATGACTTCCTTAGGATCTATTTCCAGGTGTGGGGTTATTAGGTCAAAGATTACAGTCATTTAAAAGATTTCAGTATGTGGCTAAAGTGCTTTCCAAAGAGAGTACCTGAGTTTCTTCTGTCTTTCCCCCGGCCCAGGGCCGTGTGCCCTTTTCACATTTGTATCTGTTATCTGAGGTAAAATCTTTTTCTGTATGTTTTTTACTAATTGCCTTTTCGTTTTTGGTAGTTAAGCGTCTAGTTTCCTTTTCGCCTTTTGACATTGTAACATTTTACTTAGTAAGTTACATGTGTTTCTATATTAAAGATTTCTTAGTTTTTTGCTATATTTCCTGCAAATGTATTTCTGGCCTGTTGTTTGCCTTTAGTTTTGTTTTTACAGATTTTTCCCCATGGTCTTTTCTTTTCCTTTGCAATTTCTATTACTTAGAAAGTTTATAACTTCAGTAAAACCTCATGATCACATGTCCCGCCCAAATGGAAATTCAGGTAGAATTCATTTGGTTGAGTCCGAGAAGAGTCTAAGAAGAGTCTTGTCTTCCTTGTGTACAGGGTGTGTGTGTTAACCCAAATCACTGCCACCAGTCTGGAAATCCCAACCAGGACCAGGCATCGGCCCCATGGATACTTAAGCCAGAGTGGACACCTGTCTCCGGGTGGTGCCAGCCTGGACCAGACAGAGCTGCCTCACCAGCCAGTTAGCCGTTCTTGGCGTGCACCTTGCAATAAGGAAGCCCCGTGTCTTGTGCACTTTAACCTTTGGGATCTTCCTTGTTGAGATATGGCTGGTTTTACTGCGCTGATAAGAGCCAACATTTATTTAGTGCTTATGCTGTTCCAGGCATCGTGTTAAGTACTTAACATGCCTTATCTCATTCAGTCTCAAAACCTCTGAGGTTTGATCCCCACCTTACCATAGAGAGGCTGAGCCTCAGTTGAGTAACTTGCCCCGAGTCACAAAGCCGCTAAGGGACTGAACTGACACTGGATTTTCTGGTCTGCCTGTTTTTATGCACAGGGCTTTGGGCCATTTTGGTGCTGTTTAACCCTATTTGGATCACAGATCCTTTCAAAAATCTGATGAAAGCTTTGGGTTCTCTCCCCAGAAAATGCACAGAATTTTACAGACAAGTTCACGGGTGTTTGAGGACTTTACGAAGCCCGGCTGTGCACCTGTGCCCCACCTGATTTCTGGGGATCCTTCCTGTTCCTGGCTGTCTGGGAAGGGGGCTGGGTGAACCTGGGAAGCTGGAAGTGGTGTTGTGGCTGCGGGGTGGTAGTGCCCTTTGACCTCTGCTTCTCCTCTAGGATGGCCGTCGTTCCCATCGTCATCAGCCTGACCCTGACCACACTGCTGGGCAACGCCATCGCCTTCGCCACCGGAGTGCTGTACGGACTGTCTGCTCTGGGCAAGAAGTGCGTCTGCTGGTCCCAGCCCCCGGGGGTGGGGGATCTTTACTTCCCGCCTCCTGAAGTCTCGCAGGGAGGAGAGGGCTGGGAGTGGCCCCCGTTATTCTGTTGTGGAAACGGAAGCACAGAGGCTGTCAGTGACCCCCATCCATGTCTCTAGGGTGTCCGAGCTCTAGGGAGTGAGAGCAGGAGAATTCACGGGACTCCCTGGTGGCCCCGTCGTGCCTCGTCACAGCCTGTAGCAGTGGTGACAGAGGCATGGCTACTGAGAGCCTTTTCCCGTCGGGGCCCACACCTGGCTCCACGGTCAGCATTCACCCTCTCTCGCGGAGCCCAGACTGAGAACCCGAACCCTCAGGCCAGCATCCCAGGCAGCCTTTGTCACTCTTAGAGGTGACAAGATGTGTCTCCGCCATCCTAGCAATAGGGTCTCTGCCTGGGGAAACTGGAGGGCCCGCTAGGCTCTGTCTGTGGGCCACACCTGGGTCACCGGTCAGGAATGGGGCGGATGCTGGGAGGGCTGTGTGTCTGGGGTCCGTCCCCCGTGCGGCGCTGACTGGCTCTCTCCCCAGGGGCGACGCGATCTCCTACGCCAGGATCCAGCAGCAGAAGCAGCAGGCGGACGAGGAGAAGCTCACGGACACCCTGGAGGGGGAGCTGTGATGTGGTCGGGGGGCCTTCCCGCCCCCCCGTCGGCCCTCTGGTGTGTGTGAGCACGTCCCCGAGGCACACTGACCCTGAGGGGCAGCCTGGAAGAGGAGCCTGTGTCCAGCTCCCTCAGTCCCTCTCACCTGTCCCCGCACCTGGAGTCCTCCTCTGTCTGCCCCTCCCCCAGATTGGCATCACCCCAAGCCAGGCGCCGAGGGGCTGGGGTGAGGGCTCTGAGGGCCTTGGCCAGCATCGAGGGGATGGGAGGTGGCGGCAGGCAGCGGGGGCCTCGGGGTGATCCAGGCCTCGGGGCGTGAGGCCGCGCGGAGCCTGCAGAGCTCTGCAGACGGCCCGCCTGACCCCACTCTTCCCAGCTCGCGTGGCCTGCCGGCAAGAGGCCCCTGGGTGGGTTTCCAGGCTTACACAGCTGGCGGGACCCCCGAGACCTGCTGAAGGCCCACGAGGAGCTGCTTTTGGAGACTTTGGTCCCGTCTCGAGGTGGGAGGTCCATCAACCCAGGCCTGGGCATTGGCCACAGTGGCCTCCTCTCAGCCCTCCAGGCAGGAGAGCATCCCGTAAGCTGAGCCACCTGGGCTGCCTCTGTCCTCCTGTCATCAGGGCGGAGCGGTGTCCTGCTGCCCACACCCCCTGCCACTCTGTTCTCCACGGGAGCCCACAGCGCTCCCGACCCGCGATGGCAGCCCAGGTAGTGACCCAGCCGCTGGTCGCGGTGTGCTCCCTCCCCCGGTTCCCGGGAAGCTTGGACTAGCACAGAGCCAGGACACTTCCCGGGGGCCTGGCCAGCCCTAGGTTCTCCCCATCCCCCAGGCCCCGGTGCTAAGGACGTGCGGAGGGCAGCCTCTCCCCTGCCCCGCGGGGCTGCCCATCCACCTCTCTGGTGTGGACCTGCTGACCCCACCCCCTGCCCTGTCCTCAGGGAGCTTCCTGCCTTTTGAGAGCTGGGCAGAGGCTAGAGCCGCCCCTGCTCCCACCGTGAGCTGCCCCACTGCGCTGGGTGCCAGGCCACCAGGGAGCGGGGCCTGTGTGGACGTGCGCGTCGTCTCCCCAGCCTCCCTCCGTGCGCTGTCCCTTCCTTCCGCCCTGCCCACCGGCTGCTCTGGTTGCTGGACTGGTTTCAGCCATTGGCATGTGTGACAGGCCTGGCCCGCCCGGGTGGCTTGGGGCTCAGCTCCTGCCCCTCCCGGGACCCCAGGCTGGGCCTGCTCTGGGCGCCCAGAGCCCAGGGGCCAGCTCCTGCTCTGTGGATCCAGCCCCAGGGCTGCGCCCCGGTCTTTGCTTCCCAGAGGGACTTTTCATCTCAGGGGTTTGTCAGTGTTTGAGGCTGGGAGGGCAGGCACTGTCCTGGGCACAGCAGCGTCCCCCAGCAGCTGTCCAGGGAGCCCGGCACGTGCCTTCGGGGTCCTCCAGGACCAATTTCCTCAGGCCAGCACTGGGTTCAAAGGGCTGTGGGCTGTAGGTCTCTCCAGGCCAGCAGGGTGTGTGCGTGTGTGTGTGTGTGTTTGTGTTTGTGTGTGTCTCTCTCCTGCGTGTGCCGTGAATGAGGCCTGTCTACCTCCCAGGAGGAGCAAGGGCCCTGCCTGCCCCTCCTGGCTCATTCTTACCCAGGAAGTGGGACTCTGGGGCCACTCCTACCCCTGCCTCCGGGGCCTTGCTGGTGGGGGTCTTCTTGCTGCAGGAGGAGAAGGGCTAGCTGTGTGTTGAGGAAGCTTGCGCTTCTGCCCTGTGAGGAAGTTGGGTGGGCCCTCCAACCCCTCGGTCACAGGCCAGAGTGGGCAGGTCACTTGACGAGGTTCCGAATAAGTGTAGCCGAGCAGCCCTGGAGCTGCGATCCTGTCTCCCAGTCGGGGGGGCGGGTCCCACCTTGCCGGGTGGTGGAAGGGCGAGGCCACCAGGGCCCTCTCCCTCCTCTGCGGCCCTGGGCTCTGTTCTCTCGTGGTCCTTGTTTACTCTGTGTTTGGCTTGCATTTTGAGCAATAAAGCCTGGTAGCGGTTTGTATGGTCTCTCACGTGGTCCGCCTGTTACCGTCTCCCTCCGGGACACTAAGTAAGCGGTAGGGATGCCCCGACCCTACACCGGCTGAGCAGGGGCCAGCCCCGGGAGTAACTGCCACGGTATCGAGGTCCCCTATGCTGCTGGCCCTGTGCCGGCCTGCTCCCAGCATCTCAGACAAGGACGGTGGCTTGGCCGAGCTCGCACAGCTAGGAGGGGCTGGAACCCCAAGGCTGGGGGCCCACGGCCCTCGCCTCTTCCTTCTGCCTGGCTGTGGGCAGCTTGGGGCCGTAGAGAGGTGGCCTGGGGCAGCAGGCCCTGGCGACCTCGGCTGAGAATTTGGGTCCAGCCTGGCTGCTGGGGGAGCTCCCTGACCTGGAGTAAACCCCACTCCTTCCTCTCCTGGGCCGTGGCCCGATTTATTTGTATAAATAGGGTGAACACGGCTTGAACTCGAGCGCTTCCTGTTCCCAGAAGGCGGGTGGGTGTAGGAGGGAGTGTCCACGCTGGGTCCTGGCCTTTGGGGGTCCAGGACGGTCCCTGCGGTGTCCATAGGCCTCACAGGCCCAGGTTTCTGTCTTGGTCCCCAAAGCCAAGAGGCTCAATGGCCGCCAGGTGATCAGAGCAGGAGGAGGGCTGACGTCCCTGTGCGGAGCCGCTCCACCACCAGCAGCCCTGTGTGTCCTCGGCATGGCCCTCCACGCGTGAGTGAGCACTAGGCCCGAGGTCGCCCAACAAGGCCTTGGCCCCGGGGCCACGTGGCTGCCCCCTCCGTCGGTGGGTCTGGCCGACGAGTGGGTGACACTGGGGCCACCTGAGCCAGGGCCGAGGCTGGACGGGGTGCTGCCTGCCCAGAGCTGGTGCGTGTGCCGTGCCGTGAGGCCTCTGGCCGGTCCTCCTGTGCCCTGGCTGGCGGCGGGTTGACACCGCCTCCTGGACGCGGGGTGCAGGTTTGGGGCCCCGACACGCTCCACCACCCAGTGGTTTGGCCCTCAACGGCGGGGGCCCCATCCTAGGGTAGGAAGGACCTCCTCCCGCTGCGGAAAAAGGACTCGATCTGCTCCAGCGACCGGCCCTTGGTCTCGGGCACACAGCAGCCTGTGAAGGCCAGGTTCACGGAACACACGGCGGCAAAGAAGAAGAAAGGCGCCTGCAGGCCGAAGGCGTTCTGGGAGAGAAGAGGGGCTCCGGGTCACAGGGGAACACTAAAGGTGCTTCGCCCCAGCACCAGCTTCGTGGCCCTGCAGGCATCAGCCAGCCTGGGGGGCAGGCCTTCATCTCGTTCCCCTGCTTGGACCACCCCCGGGTTCCCCACCATCTCCAGCGTGAAATCCAGGTGCCTCGGCAGGGCATTCGAGTCCTTGAGGGGTGCAGGCAGCCTTCCTCTGTGCTGGGCCCAGGACTGACTGCTCCCAGCCGGAGCCCACCCTGCCCCAGACACCGGCCTCTCTCCTTGGTCCCAGTGCCCACCTCTCATTTTCAGCTGTCCCACATGCCCGCTTGCAGCAGGCCTGCCACCACAGCGTGGCTGACCTGCTCAGGGCGCCCCCACCCCTGCCCTGATCCACTGACTGCACCAGGCTAGGCCCCATCTAAGCTGTCCCCATCAGATTCTCCCACTTGGGAGTTGGGAGCTGGAACCTGGAGGTTGTGGTTGGCTTCAGGGCCTGCTGGGGGTTTGAACCAAGAGGCTGGGGGAAGGGGAAGGGGATGGGGAAGCATTCGATGGAGAGACCCAAACTGCCCACCCAGACAGAAGGCCCAGATACCCCGGAGGGTGACAGGCAGGGCAGGCGGGTGTGGCTCTCTGGACTTGGGTCCCACCCTGGCCTGGGAGGTCAATCACCTGACTTCTCCCAACAGTTCCCTGAGCCGAGTCTGTTTGCTGAAATGGATGTTGTCACTTGACGGCCCTTGGCCTCGGCGTGAAGGGGGTGTGTGCTAAGGCTGAGGGGACACACGGAGAAGCCTCAGCACGGCTCTCGGCACTGGCCAGAGAGGCCCCAGGTCCCCGGGGCAGAGCACTCACCACCACCAGAAGGAAGGACTTGGTGAGGGCAAAGGCGGTGAGCCAGCTGACGAGCACGCAGAGCCCCGAGGCCACGCCGCGGGCCCGCAGGGGCAGGATCTCGGACATGAGGAGCCAGGTGATGGGCCCCCAGCCCATGGCGTAGCCTGCCGGAAGTGGGGAGGGGCGGGCTCAGAGCCCATTTGTCGTGGCGGGCGGGGGGGGGGGGGGGGAGGGAAGGCCTCTCGTGTCTCCCTGGAGCTGCTGAGGGACGGCTCCCCAGCCTCCAGGACGGCAGTGACATCACCCACGACACCGGCGCGTCCCGGCACCTCACACCCAAGACAGCCCCGTCCCCAGACCCCGTAGAGCACTGCCACACCTACCCATGATGAAGAGCATGGTGGCCAGCAGGGGCACTAGGGTGAGGTAGCTGGTGGGCGTGGCCAGGGGCTGCTCTGTGCCTCCCAGGGGCACACTCTCCAGGCCCATGGTGCTGTTGGGGGTCAGAGGCTTTGGACCGAAATGGACGTACAGCCCCAGTGTCAGGTTGGCAGCAAACATGCTGGCCGCTGTGGACAGACAGGTGGCCCTCGGGGGGCCGGGACCCTCTGAGCCAGCACCCCTCAGCGCCCTGTACCCCGTGTGGCCCAGTCCCCTTCAGGCCGCCTGTGACTGGAGGCTTCTTCCTGCAGGGCAGCCAGCTCCCACCCAGCCCGCGCTTGGGCTCCCACCACACCCAGCATGTGTGTCATCGTCAGCTCATTTGCTCCCATGAGCCCCAGCAGACCTTTCTGGATGCCTGGGCCCTCGCCTGTTGCTGGGGAGACGCTGGGGAGACGGAGGCCACCAGGGCAGGTCTGACCCAGGCCCCCTGGCGCTCCCACCGCGAGGGCTGGCAAGACACGTGGCAGCTGCTGGAGGAGTGAATGAGTGCAGGTGAGCGGCCTGTGCTCACCTGAGACAAAGAGCAGAGCCTTGCGGCCGGCCAGGTCCATGGTGAGGGCGGCAATCAGCACGGACAGGAGCCGCACAGCTCCCACGATGGCTGCGTCATCCTCAGGGGGCTGCAAGGAGGAAGCCCCCGGGGTTGAGGGACCCCAGCCTGCTGTTCCTCCCCGCCCCACCGCCCCCGCCAAGGCTCTGCAGGGACAGGCCCCAGGCTCGGCTGCTTTGTGCCAGGCGTTCCGCTGGTCACCCAGCCCGGCCCGTGGGGCCTTCGCAGGCAGGGGCACAACTGCTGTGCCCACCACCGAGCCCAGGGCTGGCACCGGATCCAGGCATAACAACAACCTGTGGAACCGTGCTGTCGCTCATCTTCAGGCCTCATCTCCCTCTGAGCCCCAGGGAGGGTGGATGAAGCCATGCTGGCTTCGCAGAGGAGGAAGCTGAGGTTTGGAGGGGAGGCACTTCCTCAGTGGGTGGCAGATGCTCTGAACCTGGGATCTGTGGCTCCCAGGGGGCCTATGCTTCTATAGAACTGGTTTTCCTTGTAACTCTGCCTATCTTATTTTAAAACATGCAAGCTTTGTTTACAAACATTCCTCTGAGAACAGGTGGTTGGCCCAGAAGCAGTTAAGAGATGCTGGTGTCTGCGCGTGTGCGTGCACCCCAGACCCCGGCACAGAGCAGGTGCTCCGCAGGGGTGCCCTCCCCGGGTCTGGGGGCAGAGCGGGTGGTGTGGGGCCGGGCTCTCACCAGCAGGACGGCAGTGCTGTCGAAGATGGACTGCAGGTAGACGAGGATGGGCGTGATGCCTGTCAGTTGCTGCAGGAAGCGCATCAGCAAGGCGATGACGATGGGCCGGTACATGTGCGGGTCCCGGGCCTCGGCCCACGACAGGTGGCTGCTCTGGAGACACGAGGCTGCCGCTGAGGGGGCTGTGCCCACCCCTCCGGCTGGCACCAACCTGCCCTGGGCTGCATGGAGCTGGGTAGGAGGCTCCCCTCTTCCCTCCTCCAGGAAAGATCCCCAGCACTGAGGCAACGCTGGCTCTGGGGACAGGCCCGGGGACCCCTGCGTGGACCCAGGCTCTTGGATCAGTGGGTGGGCCAAGGCAGACTCCTGCTTGTCAGTATCGCCGGGCCCCCAGGCATCCACCGCACGGCGCATGCGCCCTGGGCCAGGGGCCACGACATCCCACCCCCCCACCCCTTGTTCCTAGAGGTGGGAACTGCTCTTATCCCTGTTCTCCAGGAAAAGCAACTGAGGCTTGTGACGGCCTAGTGAATGGCCACAGCCCCACAGTGCTGTAGGTGCCCACCCCTCCCACACCTGTCTCCGGACGTTGTCCTGGATCTGCTCAAACTCCCAGCGGATGTCAGCGTCAGCCCCTCGCAGCCAGGCCAGTGCCTGCAGCGCCTCCGAGTCCCTGCCCCTCGAGAGCAGGAAGCGAGGTGAGTTGGGCATGAAGCCGAGCAGCAGAATCATGACAAGCACAGGCCCCTCCCCGGCCACGGCCAGCCAGCGCCACGGCAGCAGCAGGCCTGGGCACAAGGAGCGGGTGAGGAGCTGGGGCTGCGCTGGGCCCAGAACCCCTCCCACCGGGGCCTCTGAGCAGCCTCATTTGCCCTCAGGTGTGAGTCCCAGGGCCACCTCCTATAGGAAGCCTACCCTGGTTGCTCCAGGCCTCTGTGGTCTCAATCGAGAGGGGCCACAGGGACTGCCTGGCCCCTGGCACAGGGCCCAGGTCCTTGGAGGGTCTCAAGGGCCACGGCAAGGTGATGGAGGAGTAGCCTGAGCAGCAAGGTCCTGGGGCCTCTACCGCCAAACCCCCACCCCACCTCAGCTGGCTGCACTCTGATCACTTTTCTCTATGGTCTTCCCACCTAAGACTAGTTGACAGAAAACATTCTGCTGTTAAAAGACAGTTTAAAGACTGCCAGCCCAAGAGAAGCTCTCCCTGCCCAGTTAGGGGTGGGACCTCGTGACCAGAGAGGTGCAGGGAATTGCCTGGAGGCACACAGCATGAAGGCAGCTATGCCTCCGGCCTCCCAGCATGGAATCCGTTTGGGGGCACGTTCATCCCTTCCCACCCCCGGCTGCTCAGCGGCACCCCATCACCCCCCGGCCTGCACACGGGGGAGGCGCCTAGAGCGCATGTGGATGATACTTGCCAAGGGCGTAGAGAGACAGTGATCCAAACACTGCCATGAGCTGGGGTGTGGCGCCTAGGGCCCCACGGACGCCTGCGGGAGCGATCTCAGACACGTACACCTGCAAGACACATCCCCCCACCCCGGCCTCCGCTGAGAACACAGGTGCCCGGGCCCGGCTGAGGTAGCACAGGTGGCTCTGTGGGGAGCAGGGAGCGGGGGCTTCCAGCGGGGTTCCCTTCCGCATCGTGACTCACGGTGTGGCCTCCCTTGGGCCTCAGTTGCCCTGCCAAGTGGGCAGAAGCACTCAGCTCTGACGTGGGGGCGTGAGGCTGGGAATTGGGAGGCCCAAGGGCACCCGGACTCTGGCCTCTGCTCCTTCAGGGGCCTTCGTCTCATGCCGGGCTTGCCCAGCCCCCGAGTGGGTGTGTGGAATGATGGGTATGATGAGGGGGGTCCCAGGAAGGGCGCAGGGCAGGGACTTCCCTTCCCTTTCTTGTTGCGTTGCTCAATGTGGATTTTCTCTGATTGAGCAATGTGTCAGGACTCAGGAAGTTTGGGGAGTCCAGAGTTGGGGGCGGCTTGGGACTGGTTTCAGATTCCCCCCAAATTAGCTGCCCTGGTGGGGCTGAGCTGAGGCTCCCTGGCAAACATATCCCTGTTGACCAGGGGGCTCCGAGGCCAGGAGGCCTCAGCTGATGGTGAGGCAGCGAGAGGACCGGGGTGGGCAGTCCCGGCCTTACCGGGATGCAGGCAGCTGTGAGTCCCCCAGCGAAGCCCGTCAGCGTCCTCCCCAGGAGCAACATCCAGAGGCCGTGGGCACCTGCCATGAGCGCATAGCCGGCCGCCGAGGGTATAGCCGAGAACATGATGCTCAGCTTCCGGCCCAGGAGGTCGTTGAGCACCATGGCACTGAGGCCCCCTGCCGCTGCACCCAAGGTGAACACGGACTGCGGGGAAAGGGTGCAGGGCCCCGTCAGAGCCTAGAGACAGCTGCTTTTCCAGGCTGTCCCAGGAGCCTGGGCTGCCGGACTAGGGCCCTGGATGGTAGTGAGCCTCCTGTCTCCAGAGGGGTACAAGCAGCATGTGGACAGCTGTTTGTTAGGGATGCCACAACAGCGGTCTGCAGTGGCTCTGTCCAGCCTGATGTTTAAATGTCTAGCACTGTGATAGAGCAGGCAGGAGAACTCTGTGACTTGAAGCCCTTGGGATTTTAAGATTTGGGGGTTCTCGGATTCCCTGTCAAGTGTACCAGGTTGGATCCGGTCAGTGACCTGGGCACGGTGCTCAGCCTGTCTGAGCCTCAGTTTCTTCAGCTGCATTATGGGGGCAGCGGTAGCATCCACCTTATAGGGTTGGCCCTGGAGTAAACCGGCTCTCATGGCAGGTGCCTAGCACAGGCCCGGCACATACTAGGTGCGCAGTCTGCATTGGGTGTTACTACCTTAGCTAACGTGTTGTGGTTATAAATCTGAGGCCGCTAAGATTGCTATTGTAGAATCTTGGGACTCTTGGGGCCTGTGCTCTTCCTACTTACATGCCCACCATCTATCCTGGGACCCTCTGTGCCCCAGCAGTGCTTTTTCCATTAGTAGCTGATTCTCCTGCCGCCCCTCATCCAGGGAGGTGTCCTCTCTGCTATGACAGCCCAGCTCTGGGTGGGGGCATCTGGGGAGCCCTCAGCCCCACTGGGTGGGGACCTTAAGGGACACCTCCCCACCTGCTCCTTTCCTTCTCCATCGGCTTTCACTTCCTCCTTTTATTTCACAGCCATTATCTGGCCTCACTCCACCCCCCCCGCCCCACCCCCCCACCCCAGCCTGGAGAGGGTGGGGGAGGGGGCAGACCAGGGCCCTGGAGGGGGTCCCAAGGCTGACCTTTGGGGGGTTCCTAGCTTGGGACGGAGCTCAGTGCGTCCCTGGCCCCCCTGCCCTGCCCCCCTCCAGCTCAGAGCATGGCTCTTACCCCGAACCAGGATGCCTGGGTTTTGGTCAGACTCAGGTTCGGATCCAAGGAGTGCTCCAGGGCTGGGATGACAGGGGACGTGTAGACCAGGGCATACCCGAAGCTGA
Organism: Delphinapterus leucas; assembly: GCF_059928025.1. Classification (NCBI taxonomy): domain Eukaryota; kingdom Metazoa; phylum Chordata; class Mammalia; order Artiodactyla; family Monodontidae; genus Delphinapterus; species Delphinapterus leucas. The sequence continues at coordinate 123,010,459 of NC_143134.1, read as the reverse complement.
AATTGCCCAGCACAGCAGCGAAGGTAGCTAGGAACACCCTCTTGTTCTGCAGGGCCCTGGTGCATGGGGGGTGCAGAGCAGTCAGAATCTCTGAGTCCCTCCTCGCCTAACTGCTTCCTGTCCTGAGCACGGTGGCTACCCGCTCCGAGGGCCGTGCTGGGGACGGCTGGGTCAAGAGCTGGTCAGACTGGCACCTCCCAGGCCTGAGCACCAGCTCCCTTGGGAAACCCCCAGGGCATGAGGACAGCCCTTGCAGCCCACTGCTGTGGCTGAGACGCAGGTGCAGAGCACTGTTCCCACAGAGGAGGCTCGGTGTCTGCCCCCAGCTTTGCCATTCAAGGCTTACTGTGTGACTTTAGGCAAGCCCCTCGCCCCCTCTGGGTCTCAGTCGCCCTGTCTCTGCCAATTGGGGGCTGGGCCCTGTACTCAGGAGGACCGGCTCCTTAAATAGGACTAGTGTGTCTGGGGCAGGAGGGAACCAGATGGCCCCTTGGTGGCCACTCACCGACAGTCAGTGGAGGCCCAAGATGGGAGCCAGCTGCCCACTGGAGGATACCAGGGCCATCCCTAGCCTCCACCCGCAGACCCTATGCCTAGAGGCTCTCACCCGACCCGCGTCGTCTCCCTTGGTGACGGGGGCGGCTTCTCGGGGAAGGTGTCATAGTCCGGGCCCTCGGCTCCTAGCAGCGGCTCCTGCATCGCCGGCTTCTCCTGTCAGGGTGCGCCGCCGAGGGGCAGGGGCAGCTCCGGCCTGAGGCGCGTCCGGCCGCAGCAGCTGGGAGCATCCGGCTGAGCCCGCAGCTCCGCCCCCGTGACCGCGATTGGCTGCGGGGCGGCCCTGCAGAGCGGGCGCCGGCCAATGAGGCGGCCGCGAGTGGTGTGGATGCTGAGGATGCGGGGTGGGGCGCTGGGGTGGGGCGCTGGGGTGGGGCGGCCGGACTTCACCCTGGAGCCGACTCGGGTGTAGGGCGGAGGAGCCCGGACGGGGCAGCAGGGTTTTCCCTGGACGCGGCAGGCCCCTTGTGCGCCCCCGGAGGCCCCGGGGCTCGCTTAGCGGATGGGAACCCGCACGGAGGGAGCCGCTTGAAAGTCGTGCAGGGCCTGGAGGCAGAGCCCTTCCCCATTCGTCTGTGTCCGCGTCTGGATCCAAGCTGGGTACCAGCCCTGGCGCGCAGACTGCATCCCACCCCGGGGCCCAGTTGCTATAGGCAGGAGGAAGCTGAAGCCCAGAGAGGGGCCGTGACGCGCAAAGTTCACACAGCGAACGCTTGTGGAGACGAAGGCTGTGTGCTCCGTCTTGCGCTCGACGACCTCTCTCCCTGCCACATCGCGTCTCTGAGTCACCGCTGTCCCCTTGACGCGGTGAAATCAGGTTCGCGAGTATCTGGGACAGCCGCAGCCGAGGGTGTGTGGAGTGAAGGCAGAGGGAGGAGGGGGTGGCGATTCCAGTGGGCGAGACTTGGATTTTCCCCATTTCTGATGGCAGGAGTGACTTGGGCTTGTAGCCAATCATCCAGGTAATAAGATAGCACTTAAAAATAAGAAAAGCAGAACCTGAAAATTCCCTGGAAGCCCATTCTTTTTTAAAAATTTTATTTATTTATTTTTGGCTGTGTTGGGTCTTCGTTTCTGTGCGAGGGCTTTCTCCAGTTGTGGAGAGCGGGGGCCACTCTTCATCGCGGTGCGCGGGCCACTCACTGTCAAGGCCTTTCCGGTTGTGGAGCACAGGCTCCAGACGCGCAGGCTCAGTAGTTGTGGCTCACGGGCCTAGTTGCTCCACAGCATGTGGGATCCTCCCAGACCAGGGCTCGAACCCGTGTCCCCTGCATCGGCAGGCAGATTCTTAACCACTGCGCCACCAGGGAAGAAGCCCTGGAAGCCCATTCTTAAAACGAAACAAAAAAACCACCACCGCCACCAACAAAAAACCCAGCCAACCAAACAAAAACGCAAACCACACACGCACACACCACACAACAAAAACAACAAAACGGAATTACTAGTTGCAGCTCTCCCTCTGGACTTTTTCAGATGGAGGAGGCTGAATCAGACCCTATTCTGCTGAATGGATGTGCCACATATATTTTACAACCGATTCTTTGTCGTTGAACATTTGGGTTATTTCCAAATTTTAGCTCTCAAAATAGCAAAGTGTTTAAAAAAGTTGTGACAGTTCTCTTTTATAATCATCAAAGTGTAACCACATATATTAGAAGAGAGAAAACAGAGATGTGGGAAAGCCGCATCCATTGCCAACAGCCTCACCCTGCTGGGATCTTAGTGTCTTTCCTTCCTCTCGTTTCCCCGTGTGTCTGTTTTGTGTGTTTGCCCACTGAGTGTGGATCTGATCGTGTGACCACGTCACACTATGTTTTAAGCATTTTCTTGCTGTCGAGGGTATAGTCTTTGGACTCAGGCACACCCAGTAAGTGGTGACTCTGGCTGTAATGTTGCATCGTCCTCATGACCATATTTTGAAAATTGAGATGTAACACATCAAAACCGAGCAGGAGCCCGTGGGGCCTTCCCAGGACAGACTGCCCCCTCCATGTCCTCCGCCTGCCTTTTGTCTGTAGGAGAACTTTATCCATAGAATAAATTTTAATCAGAGAAGTGAAAAAATGCAGAAGCAAAGAAAAGCAAACAGGACAAAATAATAAAGTTTAGTCATTAAACAAAGTCAAGGACCTTTAGTTCCTCCTCAAAGGCTATGGATAATATTCTGAGTCATACCCTTTGAGCTGTTTTGCCAATACTGAAACCCCCACTAGGTGGAAAGAGTTAACTCCATGATGACCACACTGTAGCCATGACATAAGCTGCTCCATCTCCGTTCCAAGAACTGGCCTCAAAGAAATGGGCACAAGCCAGCCCTGGAACTGAAGATTAAACTGTGCTTAAAACAAGATGACACTGACGAGACCACCGCAAGACCAATTTCAAGATGATTGTCGGAGACGACCGTGCTGTTTCTGCATGTAGACCCTTCCCTTTGCCTGTACACCCCTGAAACTCCCCTTTAAAGGCTCTGATTGGCAGGGGGAGTTGGCTTTTGGACACAAGTCCGCCTTCTCCCCCAGGTTGCTGGCCTCCTGTGTGAAGCAATCTTTCGTTTCCTACCAACACCTGTTTCTTGAGTATTGGCTTTCAAGCTTCGAGCAGCCAGCCCTGAGCTCCGTAACATCTTAAAGGTGCAGCTCAATGAATAAAATTCTGTGCGCACCCAGGAGTCACGGCTCAGATCAAGAAAGAAGCTTCAGATCACCCCCAGAAAATCCCAAGTATTCCTTCCCAGTCATGCCCACCCTCCTGAGGTCCCGTCACTCTGATTTCTGTCATTGTGGATTAGATTTTCCCACCCTTGAACCTCTTGAATGGAATCCTGCTCTTGTTTCTGGCTTTTTTTTTTTTTCCCTTTAAAGTCAGCTTTATTGAGGGACAATCTACACACCGTAAAACGAACCCATTTTAAGTGTGTAGATGGATGAGTGTTGACAACTGTATCACCCAGTGGCCCCCCAATCAAGGCATAGAACATTTCCATCCTCCAAGAAGTGTATTGGTGCCCCTTCCCGGTCAAGACTCCTCGCGCGTCCCTAAGAAACCACTAGTCATCTTTCTGTGACTGTACATTAATCTTTCCTAGAGTTTCATAGAAAGAGAACCATATAGTAAGTGCTTTTTCCTGGCTGCTTTTACTCAGTACATCTATGAGTTTCATCCGTGCTGTGTTTTCTAGTGGCTTGTTCTCTTTTTGTCACTGTGTGTGTTAAGTTCCATCCTTTGATGGGTGGTTAGGTTTCATGAAGCTCGGGGTGAGCCACCCCCAAATATGCCAAAGTGGCAGATTGATTATGCTGAATTAAAGTTACTTGAGAGACAGTGGAGGCAAGAAGGGCACTCTGACCCTCCTCTCTGTCCCCCTGAAAGCAGGAAATAAGTCTCCCATGTGGAATATACCCTTCCTGCACCAGGAGGTAGAGAGACATCCTTATCACCAGAGATGGGGAATTCCAGGCAAGGAGGCTGTGTAACAAACTCTGTGTAACAAACTCATTTCTTCGCTAATGAGTACCCAAACCTAAGTTTCTTTGTCTTGTCAGTTCTTCACAAATTTGTTGTTTCTTTGTCTAAAAAGCATAAAAGCTGCCTGCTTTGGTCATTTCTTTGGGGCCCATATCTATGAGACCTCTGCATGTAGGAAATTCAATTTGTTTTTTTTTTTCTTCTGTTAATCTGTCTTGTGTCAATTTAACTATCCTGGACAGGCTATTTTCAGTTTTGGGCTAAAAGAATAAAGCTGGTATGACTCTCCTTTTTCATAATCCTGTCTTACCGGCTTTTTAAGGTTCTTGAGTGGACGAACCTGGATTTGCTCATGAATCTTCTGTCATGGGCATTAAGGTTATTTCACACCTTTTTGCTTTTAAAATTAGCAATGTGATGAACATCTTTGCCCTTAAGGGCTAATTTCCTTCAGCAAAGATCATTTCTGTGGTCCTCAGGCCTCTGAACCCTCCTATCTTCTCTCCTGCCCACTCTCATCTGGGTCAGCCCCAGATGGGCTGCTCTGGAACCTGGCCTCTGGGGGTGGGGTGGGACTATCCCCCCCTCCCTCCCACCCTGCACCTGGCACAGCATGGGCACACATCCAATGCCAGGAGACCCCTTGCTGGCTTGAATTTAGAGCCTGCCCTTCTTCCTTAGCCTCCCCCAGGCCCCATGCGGAAGCTTAGCAGCAGCAGGAAGCCCTGGTCTGGGAGTTTAGGAACCTGTTTCTGCTGGGCCCGGGAAAGCCCTGGACACACCCACGCGGCGGCTGGGGCCCTCACTTCCCCACCTCGCAGCTCCAGCCACTCCTTGGGGGAAGCCCCAGAGGGGGTGGTTTCTTTAGCGGAAAGAGCCCCTAGTTGATCCATTCAGGCTGTCACTCACTGGTGTCTGTCCCTGGGGAATCTGGCAGCTCCGGGGCAGCCCTCTCCCAGGACATGGGAGCCCCCATGGCTGGAAGGTAAATGTCCTGAGAACTGCCTGGGTTGGGGTTGGGAAGGGGCTGGGCAGAGACCACTCCCCGTCTCCTGGACCTTGCTGGCTGATCTAGGGCATTGGAGCTTAAGTGACCTAGTCCAAACTCTGTCCCTGTACAGAAGAGGAGCCTGAGAATAGGGTCTCAGGCTGCCAGGACCCTCTCTGCCAAGCTCTGGGGCTTCTTGGGAGCCACTTCCTTTACTGAGCCTCATTTTTCTCATCTGTAAGATGGATGTAACCTGGTGCCCACTTCCTTAGCTGCCGTGTGGGCAGAGAGCATCTGGTAGCCTTGATACAAATCCTCCTGCAGTTCTAGTCCCTCCAGATGAGGCTGCTGGCTTTCAACTGCCCCAGAAACTAGCCTAGCTGCATTCCAGACCCCCTGGCGCAAGGGAAAAGGTCCTGACTTCCAGCCCCCGTGTCCTCTCAAGGGAGAAGGTGAGGAGGTTGGAGGGAACGCCAGCGGCCCAGGGGCTGTCTCATCTGGTCCTTATCCTCCCAGGGTGGTCTTCGGCATCTCCATTTCACAGAGGAAAAAAATCAAGGCTCAGGGGGTCACTGCCCAGGGTCACCTCTGGGGCACCTCTTGGCCCCTGGCTCCTGCTGTGTCTGGGGGGCTTCCCAAGGGAGAGGGATGGGACAGGCGATGGGTGGGTGGTGGGCCCTTCCCAAACGGAGTCCTGTCCCTCACTTCCGTCTCACAGATGGGCCAGCCAGGGCCCCCCGGTGGGAAGGTCTCTGACACCCAGCTGTCTGGTGCAACCGCCATCCCTGACCCCGAGGACTCGGACCTGGTGCCCTCCCTGACCCTGGCTGCGGCTCTGGTTCTGTTGTTCCTCCTGTTCTCGGCCTGGCTGGTATGGGACAGGGCCCTCCGAGGTTTTTGCTCACGTGGGCTCCCAAGCAGGGGGTGTGGGTATCCCTGGGGCGGGAGTGGCACCGGCCCCCCCCAGCCACACCCTGGGCCAAATCCTGTGGCCAGCCGCTCAGCCCTTGCCCGTGGCAGCCCCAGTGGGACCCCAGGAGGCCCCCAACTCCCTCCCACTGGAGGGCAGGAACCCCAATGAGCCCTGGACTCTGCAGCAGAAAGCCGCTGCTGGAGCCTCACGTCTGGGGACGGCCACAGAAGGTGGGCTAAGGGCCTGGGGCAGGCGAGAGTGCCCAGGCAGATGGGCCTCAAAACCATCCCGTCCTGGCTGGCTGCAGGGTGTGGCGGGGTCCCCATCCTTGTACCGCCATCCTGAGTGTTGCAGATAAAGCCAGGTGACCTCTGGGTATTGGTGGAATGAATCAGAACGAGTCGGGGGACGAGAGCTCCAGCCCAGGCTCTGCCCATGCCGGGCCGTGTGATGGTGGACAAGGCCCATCTCCATCCCAAACCTCGGTTTCCCAGTCATCAAATGAAGATGGCAATACCTACTTCGGGGCATCGTTGGGAGGGCCCCCCAGTAGGTAGGCATTCTGTGGTCACCTCCGCAGCACACAGTGTCCCTTCGTGTCCGTCCCTCTCCCTCCTCCTGGAACCCAGAAAACCCTTGGAGGAAGCCCCGCACCCTCCCCAGGGCTGAGGCCAGTCAGAGACGGGATGCGCTGGTCTTGGCCGCCACCTGGTGGCTGAAGTCAGAACTACACCATCACTTTGGCGTTCCCATCAGGGCAGAGGAAGTGAAGGTGTTTTATTTTTAAAATTTTGAGATTGTGGAAAAGCACAAATCGGATTACGTGGAGAAAACTTCTTTTACCATTTGCTATTTATCTTCTTTCCCTCTATTTCCATATCTATAATCTCCTTACCAAAAAAGCATCAGGCCGAAGGCGGAGGGAGTGGGGGAGAACTCTGAGCAAAGGGGGGGGGGGCGGGGAGGGGGTGGTCTGCCCAGGGTCACCGGAGCCTTCCTGCCCCACAGTGGCCCCTTCTTGGACCTTGACAAAGGAAGATGTGCTTTTTTGAGGCTGGGAGGGTCGTGGAGATCTTCAGGTCAGGGCTGGAGGCCCCAGGATCCTCCAGGATCCACTGGACAAATACTTATCAAGAGCCCTCCCGAGGGGATATCCTCTGTCCTCCGGGGAGCAGGGAAGGGAGGAGAAGCCCCTCTGGGCCTCGCCCGAGGCCTCAGCCTTGCCCACTACCCGACACGGGGTGAGGGCAGATGTGTGCGGCCCCTTGTTTTTATCTCTGTCCAGTGCCCAAGAAAATGCGTGTGGCTTCCGTCGCGGTTCCAGCAGCCCCTCACTGCATCCGGCCCAGCCCCTGTGGTTCTCCCAGGCTGCCGAGCCCCCTCTGTAGCGCTTGAGGCCAGCACGGGCATCTGTGTGAAGCTGGTCCAGGAAGGAATTGCACCGGCGAGGGAAATATTGTTCTGTGTAATTCAGTGACCTGTTTTATAAACACTGTGGTTCCATTTGGGGTTTTTTCCTGCCCTGTCTCCCCCCTCTTCCAGGGGTGCCGGGGCAGCCAGATGCCTGAGGTTAGGAAAGTCTGGGCTTTTGGTGGGCTGGACGTCGCCAAGGGTGACAGGATGGGCTGGGCCTGGGGTGGGCAAGCCAGAGAGGGTCCTGGCGTGGGGCTGGCAGCCTGCTCCTTGAGCCCATCGGCAGGGAGTGGCTGGGAGCCAGCAGCTCGTGTGCGAGTGTGTATATGTGTTGGTGCGTATGTGTACATGCATGTCTGCAAGCACACGTGTGCCCACGTGCTACAAACACGTGCACCACGTGTGTACGTACACATAACGCACACGCACGTGTGGCCATCTCCGTACACGCGCCTGTGTGTATGCGTGTGTCCCCGTGCGACTCTACGTACACCGTGAACATCTGTATTTGCATGCGTGCATGTACGTGTGTGTATACATGCAGTTGTACATGCGCACGTGTGTTTAATCCATGTGGCCTCCTTATAGGAGCCTGAGGATGGAGTGGAACTGGCCTCTTTCCTCCCAGCCTGGGCATGGGCTCGTGGGTGTTTACAAGTCAGGGTTCAAGTGGCCCCGGGGGCAGGGAGGCTTCTCCTTTGGGGAAAGAGGTTTTCCCATCGTTTCCTCCCTTTCCGGCTCTGCCCAGCTGTGTGGCCTTGGGAGAGTCCCGCTGCCTGAGCCGTTTCCTCCTCAGTCTGCGGTGGGGTGGGGCCACACTGCCACCTCTACTCCTTTCTGCCTCCTTCCTAAAAGGGCCCCAGTTGTGTTTGGGGGGGGCAACGTGCTTACCTAAACACACAGGTCCTCCAGACGCCCTGCAGCTGGGTGCCCACGTGAGTCCGTTTTGGCCAAGGGTGTAGACGGGAGTGTCCAGGGAGGACCACCTTCCTGATTAGCGAGGCTTTGGGTCCTACCCGCTTCTTCCTGCCTGGAATTCAGTCATGTTGCCTGGTGATGCAGCGGCACTCTTGCACCCGGGAGGTGGGAGCCCAGGCTAGGACGGTGGGCAGGGATGAAGCGGGAGCTCGTTCTCTGGTGATGTGGAGCCTGGACGCCTTGTTGTGAGAGCTGGTTTTCTGTGTGTTGCAGCCTCGTGCACTCCTAACTGATACAGGCCATCAACCCCCTTCTCACCTGGGGATTAAGGGGCCTGGAGCCTGAAGTGGGGGGGCTCGTGGGTGCGCTTCAGAGCTCGGCATCCTCATCCCTCGGCCCTGAGAGGGCCACCGGGGACTAGTCCTCAGGGGCATTCAGGTGCCTCTTGGGAGGAGAAGGACGAGAAGACAAGGACAGCCCGGCCTAACTTCCCAGTGGGAGGCGGGCACCTCCAGGGCCCTCGTCCGAGACCAAGTGCAGCTTTGGCACCATGGGGCCTGCTCCCGCCCTGTGTCCTCCGCAAGGTGATGGTTAAAGAGACGGGAATGAGGTGACAGGTGGAAGCCCCCTCCCCCTCCCAAGGAGACGGGACTGGCACAGACAGTAGGTGGACAGGTGGGCAGAGGGAGGGCATAGCCAGCCTTCTTTTTTCTGTACGCGGGCCTCTCACTGTTGTGGCCTCTCCCGTTGCGGAGCAACAGGCTCCGGACGTGCAGGCTCAGCGGCCATGGCTCATGGGCCCAGCCGCTCCGCGGCATGTGGGATCTTCCCGGACTGGGGCACAAACCCGCGTCCCCTGCATTGGCAGGCGGACTCTCAACCACCGCGCCACCAGGGAAGCCCCGCCAGCCTTCTTTAGGATGTGGGGCAGCCAGTGCCGAGAGCCCAGCCCTGGCTGGACCCCTCTGGTCTCCTTCTCACCAAAGACCTGGCCAGACTCCCCCCAGCAGACACTTCTGGGGACCTTCTCGGGGTCTTGGCCACGCACGCCACATGTACAGGTGGGTCCTGCTTGGGACACACAAAGGCAACAGAAAAAGGGCAGGGTGAGGCTCACCAGTCAGTCCCCGTGCCAGCCGTCAGCCCCTCCTTGGGTCCCGTGATGTGGGCTGGGGTCTGATCTGATGGGGTGAAGTGGGTTCCTCCCTGCTCTGGCCTCTGTGCCGGGAAGGGTCAGACCCAGGTCCCCCCACCCCGGGCAGATGTGCGGTGACCCTGGTTCTAACCACTCTGGGGTTCACACCCCTCCCCTGCTGCCGGGACTGGCCAGGCCTGCAGGGGGTGGGGCTGGGGGTGAGCTCCGCCCGGCCAGCCTGGCGTTTCTGCCTTTTAACCGCCTTGGCCAACACCCTCTCCCGGGACTCAGCCAACTATTTCTGGGCCGCTAAGCGGCACAGCAGCTACTTCTCTCGCTCAAGTATGACATTACATTTTTTCGGATGGCTGGACCGAAAACCGGGAACTTGTTCCGGAAGTTCCCGGTTTGCAGCGTGTAAGCGACAGCCTCGCTCTGTCCTGGCCGCTCCCCCGCGTCCCTCCAGCGTCCCTCCACCCAGGCTCAGAGCCCACACAGAGGCCCCCGGGCTGCAGGTGGCCCAGGAAACCTCTCCCCGGTTATTTCTGGCCCCTGTGCTGGCCCGTGGACTCCCTGCCAAAAGCAATTACTGAATTTTCATCTTGTTTTGCTGACGGCTTAGAATATGTCAAAAATGTTCTGCTGGGAGACCCGAGGGCGCTTTGGGGTGGGGCTGAGGGGTGGGTGCTTGGGAGCCCAGCAGGGGCCTGGTCCCCCCCAGGACTAGACCTTTGGGGTTCCTGGCGAGTCGGGGGAGGATGGGGGCCGGTGAGGGCTATTTATTATAGCTGTTGTCTGATGGTGCTTCTGGGGCACAGGCTGTGTGCAGACACTGAGAATCACCCCTCTCCTTGCGGCGTAGGGGGGATTCCTCTCTTCCGAGGCTCAGAGCTGTTCTGAGACCCGGCGACGTCCCTGTCCTGGGAGGTGGCTGAGGGGGAACTCTGCCCCCTGTCTGTGGGCCGTGGGCTCACCCCGTTCTGTGGTGGGCAGGGCTGGGGGCTGGGGGGCAAGAGGAACAGGCAGGGTCTGCGCCCAGGGGTCTCCCCCTCCCCCCGGGGCTGTGCTCAGAGCCACTGACAACAGGCCAGGAGGACAGACCAGGCCTGGCCATCTCCTTTCAAGTGTCCCCGTTGCGCGGCCGTGGGATCTGCACCCAGGCCCTTCGACTCCAGCGCCTCTGCTGGGAGCACCACGCCATCCCGGGACGGACCTTGGGCCGCCTGACGGGCAGGCTGGACTCTGCCTGGTGGGCTTCGTCCAGGGCCCAGGCCACCCTCCACTTCCTCCCCCGCCCTCGGGAATGTCCACCGGCCACAGGCAGAGATCGGCTGGAAGGCGGTCGGTCGGGGCCGCAGCCCCAGCCCTGGGGGGCTCCTAATCCTGGTCTGGGAGGAGATGGGGGTGGGGGCCGCTGCCTGGGGGTCGGGGGGGAACCCCGGCCTCTCTGCCGGTCTCAGTGTCCACCACAGGGGTTTCCAGAAGGGAGTGTGGAGATGGGAGTCTCCGGGGAGAGGAACTCGGGCTGGGAGTTGAGCCGTGTCTGGGGGTGTGAGCACCCCGACCTCTTGGGACCTGGGTTCTTTGCACACCTCGGATGGTACCCCGCCCGGGGGGTGAGAGCTCCCTGCCCTGTGTGGAGATGGTGCCCGACCCCGTTTTCCCACCAGCCCTTCTTCTCAGGGTGCACAACCCTCGCTGCCCCGGGAGGGAGGCCAGGAGGCCGAGCCCATTCTACATGCACAGGTGTGTGGACACACACGCACATATATGTACGCACGTGTGTATGTGTGTGTACGTGCTTTAACAAAGTGCCCCCCGTCCTGTTGGACGGGCGGGCCTGGCCCCTGAGCTTTGTTACAGGTCTACACTGTCCTCAAATGCTGCTTGGTGCCCAGCTCCTGACCGGGCAGTGGGATCGGTCCAGCCCTGCCCCGCGGGGGCTCCGGGTCTAGTGGGGTGAGACAGAAGCTTGGCCGGAGGGCACACAGGAAAGGGCTCCGGGCCCGGCCTGGAGTGGGGACCACGCAGGCTTCCTGGTACCGGCGGAGGGCACCTGGTGGGACCGGCCAGCGTGGGGAGGCTCTGGGGAAGGGGGCGGTGGTTCCGAGGCCCCAGGGTGGGAAGCGGCTTGGTACTGGGTGGCTGGGGGCTGCAGTCAGCCTGTGGGGAGGGGGCAGCCTTGGACACTTGGGGCTGGCCTGGGTGTGGGGCGACCCTCGTAGATGCCACGTGTGTGCCGTGTGTGCCTCTTATGTCCCCGTGTCTCCCCAGACTGGGCCTGGCTTCCAGCTGTCTGTAGCCCTGGATTGGCCCCATGTGTTTGGAATTATGGTTGCAATTTCAGGGGAAGAAGCAGATGGGGTGCCTGTCCTCAGCCGTCCCCGACCTTTGAAGGCTTCGTCTCAGAATGCGCAGAACGTCTGTCTGGGGAGCGCAGCCCAGAGAAAGTCCGTGACCCAGGAGGCCAGTAGAGGCCGGGGTCTCAGGGGCTGTCTGTGGTGGAAAAACTGAGGCTCCGGAGCTCACAGATTAGCTGCCCAAGGAAAGGGCTTGTCTCAGAAGCCTGCCTGTCTTTCGCTTTGTCACAGCTTGAGAGAGGCATGGACATATATACACTACCAAATGTAAGGTAGGTAGCTAGTGGGAAGCAGCCGCATGGCACAGGGAGATCAGCTCGGTGCTTTGTGACCGCCTGAAGGGGTGGGATAGGGAGGGTGGGAGGGAGGGAGACGCAAGAGGAAAGAGATATGGGAACATGTGTATATGTGTAACTGATTCACTTTGTTATAAAGCAGAAACTAACACACCGTTGTAAAGCAATTATACTCCAATAAAGATGTTAAAAAAAAAAAAAGAAGCCTGCCTGGCTCATTTTCGCGGAACGGAGCAGGATTTGCGTTCTCGGGCCTGAAGGATGGAGAACAGGGCCCTGTGGTCCTTAAAGGGACTGGCTGGCAGGTCTGGAGGCAGTGGAGGGTTTGGACATTCTGGGAGCAGCGTAGGGGGAAGGGGCCGCTGGCTGTCTGGGTCGGACCCCCCTCTCTCTGGAACATTCCCCAGGGGCAGCCCTGGCTGTGGGCGGGTTTGAGAGTGGGCTGAACGGCCCCAGGATCCTGGCCAGGCCTGGGCCTCCCTAGGCCTTCCCTGCGTCCACCAGGCAGGCGGCCTACATGCTTGAGTGCTTCCCCGCCCCTCCTGGATGGAGGTCTGGTCCCGCCCACCAAGGCAGGAGACTCAGATGAGCTGCAGTTCCCTGGTGGTCTGGGCACATCCTCTGTTGCCCCTTGACCCTCTCACTGCCTGTGGACATGATGCTTTTCTGGGTCCAGTGCATCCTCAGTTCAAGGACGCCGCCCTGGGTCCTGAGCACACAGGTTGCCCTTCGCCTGGACTCTCCTGGGGCAACCATCTTGTGACACTTGTACTGTCTGCTGGACGGGACTTGCCAAGTGAGAAGCTCCCCAGTGCGAGGGCTGGTGTGCGTGTGCGTGCAGCCCCAGAACCCCACGGCTGGGGACCCTGAGCCTGGGCCCCCGTGGCTGCCGGGCTCTGCGCTCCATCTGAGGGTGAGGCTGGAGCCCGCGGAAGCTGCTGCCCGCATCCACAGAGCCCCGCGCTGCACCCTGGGACTTTGAGACAGCAAGGGCGCCCTTGGCTGCCTGGGCTTTCCCTCTTCCATAGATGTTTCATTTGTCAGAATGAAAGCGGAGTGCCTGTTGGGCCCTCGGCCGTTTCTCAGAAATGGGCCCCTCCCCGGACGTCCCCTCCAGGCATAGCTCTTCCCCTCCTTATTTCCCAAAAGTCCAGACACAGTGCCTCTGGGTCGGGAGCTCCAAGCACGGGGCCCGACCCCTGGTGCACTTGGCACAAGGGGCTCACGTGAAGGACCCCCAGCTCTGGGTTGAGCCAGCCCCAGGCCTTTCTCCGGGCAGCTCCCAGATGACGGCTGCGGACCCCCTTAACGGTGGGAAGGCACCCCGTCCCTGGCAGCCCTGTAGAAGCGAGGAAGGCTGTCCACACCTGAGAATCCCAGGCCCCAGAGCTTCCTCCCCTGTGTCCTGAGTGCCTGTGCTTCAGCTCGCCTACGCCCCTCCTAGGGAGGGCAGAGGGGGTTTCTGGTGATTGGGGCCCCCTGCCCTAAGGTCTTGGCATGAGGTTGGGGCAGGACTCTCACCGCCAGGGCCCCCCCCCCCCCCGGCATCGTTCCCCGAAGCTGGCCGGCCTGGACTGCAGCCTCGATGACCTGGAACGGGCCCCTGGCCTGCAGGAGGCTGAGCTGCAGCAGACTTGGCCTCCCCTCTGTCGGGAGCTGAAATCCTTGCTGAGGCCAGCAGACTGGGGGTGGGGCAGCTGGCCTGGCCTACGGGAAGGGTTACTGGGGCTGGGCCATCCCCACAGGGCACCGTCCTGAGCTCCTGTCCACCCTGCAACGTGACAGATGTGAGAGAGGACCCAGCACCCGACCTAGAAGGTGTTTGAGAGAGATGGGGGGTGGGGGTGACACAGGAGAGACGGAAGGCGGTGTTCCCACGGGCTCTGAGCCCCCTGCTGGGTCCAGGCCTGCCCATCAGTCACATTGGCGCCCTTGACCTCGCACTTCTGTCGCGGCCCCTCCCCGTCAGGGCCGCCTGGGGATTCAGTGAGCTCACATCTGAGCACACCTGGCACTGCAGCCCCGTCAGCGGCTGCAGAGAGAAATACCTGTGATCGCAGGTGCTTTGGGCGGCCGTCTTGTTCACCTGCACGTTTGAGCTTTTCTGCAACGTGGCTGATTGACGGGTCATTTTTTAAGAGTTAAAGGGTTGCTTTGAACAAACCTAGAACTGTTGCCTACCTGTGTGTTGCTTATGTGGTAAAAAAGTAAAATAAAAATGAATAAAAACACCAGAAAGCTCCTCGTCCGTCACAGGCTGACGGGGTGGCAGCTGCTCTCAGGGCTCCGAGTCGGTGGGGTGGGGTCTGGGAGGAGGAGGGGCACGGGGGCGAGACACACACGTGGATGCAAGTCGCCCCTCAGCAATGAGTGGTGAACGCAGGGAGGGGGTCGTGGAAGGGGCAGTTTGGGAGGCTAGGGTTTTCGCCTGGTGCCGGAGGATGAGCAAGGTTTTAACAGGCAGGGAGCAGAGGAACGTGTGGAGGTGTCCAGGTGCCGGGAAGCCTGTAAGCGCCCGGCCCCTCCACACCCACGTCCCCCCGCCCCCCACCCGCCCACTCACCTCCCGCAACCCCCACTCACGCCCCAACACCCACGCCCCGTCCTCCTCCCCCCGCCTCCACGCCCATCCACTCCCCCACACCCGTCCCCACTGGAGGCTGCAATTTGACGGGCGGGTGGCATGGTGCCACGGGAGGTTTGGAAGCGGGGACTCAAGCCGGGGGTGGATGGTGACCTCGGCCCCACATCTTGCTGCGCGGGGACTAGGAAAGCAGTGCTTCTCAGCTGAGGCAAGTCTTAGCCTACAGCGGCCCGTGTGCAGGATTCGGGGACAGGCTTCGCCAGTCCTCAGATCCCAGTGGTGGCTCCTGAGCAGGTAGATGGGAACCGCAGCACAGGGCTCCAGAAGCTCGGAGCCCCCTGCAGCTGCCCCCCGGCCACTCTGGGGCCAGCACGCCACCCTACCCCACAGACGGCACCCAGCTTGGGGTGTGGGCTCCAGAGAGGAAGCTTGCACATTCCTCCAGTTCGGGGCTCTGTCCTCCCACCGCTCCTTTGTCAGGCTGGGACAGGGGCCAGCCAGCCCCCAGGACACGCTGTCCCTTGGCCTCGCCTTCTGGAGTGGAGCCCATGCTGGGAACGAATGGCGTCTGACCCTGTGTTCCAGGCGAGGCTGGGACAGTGTCCTCAGGATGCAGCTGTGCCCAGCTGTTCCCTGAGCGACATCTTCCACCCCCTCCCCAGCGACTCGGCTGACCAACGGACACAGGTGTTGGAGCCCTTTTGGGGACCCAAGACCCTGGGGGACAACAGGACAGAGGCCAAGACCTACTTGGCTTACCGAGTTGTGGACAAGTGATGACGCCCTGAGCTCTCCCAGGGACATTGGGGCTGAGAAGATTTGTCTACAGCCCAGTCCACGGGGTGCCCTTTGTTTGTAGGTGCTCAGGCTTGTAAATTGGGGTTGGCCCCAGCTTCCGACGGAACAGCTCGTAAATCCCCCATCGGGACCACTGGGGTCACCAGAAGAGGGAGGCCAGTCTGCCACTGTGACCTCTTCCTTCCTTGGACCCAGAGGTACTCGGCCCAGAATCTCCCACCTGAGTCCTCGTTGGAACATTCACCTTCACCAGAACGGGGGAAAAATACAAGCTTGTGTTCAAGGCCAGCTCAGCCCCAAACCTTGGGAAGTCACAGAGCTTGCCTGGGCCTTGGGGTTCCCGTGGGTCAGTGAGGTCACCGCTGCAGCTGCCTCTTAGAGGCTTGGGCACTTTAGAGGAGGGGTCCCAGCCTTGAGACCCAGCCTGAATGGCCAGTGTGGGCCGAGGTCTCCTTGGAGACGCAGAGCCTCTGACCATGGCTGTTGGCCTCTGCGAAGGAGGTTCTGCAAACAGCCTCCACTCGCTCCCGGGCCTGCTCCCACTGGAACGTAAGTTCTCTGAGTGCAGCAATGTCACCCTTCTCATTTACTGCTGTGTCTTTAGTGCCTCAGACGGTGCCCGGCAAATAGAGGAAGCTCAATGAATATTTGATGAATGAATGAAGGGCTTCACCAATTACTGACTCATTTGTTGAGAACGACAGAGGTTAAGGGCATAGACCCAGCAGGCAGGCTGTCCGGGTTCTGAGGTTAGAGTCCGTTACTTACTAGCTGTGTGACCTTTAGTGAGTTATGAGCACCCCAGAGCCTCAGTTTCCCCATCTGTCCCTACCAATATGGCCAGTCAAGAGCCTGTACAAACCCTCCCACAGAAAGCAGCTACACATTCTGGGTAGAATAAAACATGTTCATCTTGAATGCTGTCTTTTCTTTTTTTTTTGGCTGCGCCCTGAGGCTTGTGGGAATCTTAGTTCCCCGACCAGGGATCGAACGTGCGCCCTCAGCAGTGAAAGTGCAGAGTCCTGACCACCGGATTGCCAGGGACTTCCCCTAGAATGCTGCCTTGAGCTGGCAGGAGGTGTGGAATCCTCAAGCCAGGATGGGGAAAGTGGGGACCCAGAGAGCAGTGTCATACACTAAAGCTGGCTTTGCTTCGAGGTGTGAAGGCATGAGTTCACTGCACACCATCTGACACCAAAAAGGCTGAATGCATTGTTTATTAAGCTGGGGAGAGCCACAGTTGTGAGGCCAGAAACCCCAGATCGAAGCTAACTGCGGGCCTGGCACGGAAGTTCAGTGTGACTCTCAGAGGAAGCGTTTGGGAACTGGGTGGTCCTCAGCGAGGGGTGTGACCGCCGCTGATTGGCTGACTGAAGCTGGTGGTCACCAATAGGTTGGGATAGGTTTGCAGCTGGCTTTGCAGCTGTTTGCTGGTTATGATGGCCAAAGAACAGCCTGTCTTCTCATTTTGAATTTGGAGAGTTGAGGTCTTTCTATCCTCACAGGTAAACCAGAGCATCATTGTTTTTGTTTTTGTTTGTTTGACTTCCTTTGTTCTAAGGGACAGAAGACAAAGCACAGAGGGGGCATATGTTGGGGGCCCGATAGAAGATCACCTCCATGCATCCAGGGTTCCCAAGGGCTCAACCTCAGCGTCCAGGTAAACTAGAAAACCCACCTGCCCACTAAGTAAGGCTTTGGCCCTGCTACCTCAAGCCTTGGTGCTGAGGAGAGGAGGAATAGGTCTCTAAGAATTCATAACCGCAAGCTGGCCCTCAGGTGTGTGTGCAGCCTGAATCCATATTCCCTCAATTGTCCCCAATCCTCCAACAAGGGATTTTACTTTAAAGCCTTCTCAGACCGCCAGCACTCTCTAAAGGAACCTACCTTCGTCTCAAGCTTTAGAAACATTTCACAAAGACCCACAGCCAATGAGCAGTTCAGAGTAAAGATTCACTACATACCCAAGAAAATAAGGCTCCATGAGTGAAAGCAGACAGAAACAATAGACAGTAGCGTCAGATTGGTAAAACTTCGGATATTAGAGCTATCAGACCGAGAAAACGAAGTGAATATGTTTTATAGAAGAAACAAAAGGGACTTGAATACATTAGTAAAGAGCAAGCCGACTCCTAGAAGCAAAAAAATACATAATACTTGAAATTAAAAACCAAAGGATGGTTTAACAACTTCTCAGACACAGCTGAAGAGGAATTAGTAACCTGAAGGACAAGGGCAAAGAAATTAGGAAAATTGCACCTGGGAAATGTGAAAAAACATGGAGGTTGGAGTGAGAAGGTAAGCATATTGCTAATTGGAGCCCCAGAAAAGGAGGAGAGAGAGGATAGGGACAGAGGCAGTACTTGAAGAGGATTAAGGCTGAAACTGTTCCAGATCTAAGGAGAGACAGCCCCGCCCCCCCACCCCCAAATATAAGGAGCCCAAGGAATCTCAAGCAAGATAAGAACAAGGGATCCCCACCTCTCCACTTCAGAGTGAAAATGCAGAACACCAAAGGCCAAAAGAAGACCCGAGAAAGAGTCAGAGAGGAAACACAGATCGCCTTCAAGGACGATTATGCTGAGAGCCTACTTCTCAGTAGCAGCAATGGGAGCTCGAAAATAGAGAAGTGATACGGTCAAAATGCCAAGAGCAAACGGCTCCCAACCTAGAAGTCAGTATCCAGTGAAAAGTGGCAAAATAAAGACAGCGATAGGCAAATAAAAATCAAGAAAATGTCCCACAGTTTGCACCTGAGGAAGTTTTAAAGGACATATTTGAGGCAGAAGGAAAGTAATCCCAGATAGATGGCAGGAATGTTAGAAAGGACGGAAATCAAAGACATTGTTATATATGTGGGCAAATCGAAATAAATGTGGATGGGGACCTCCCTGGTGGCGCAGTGGTTAAGATTCTGCTCTGCCAATGCAGGGGGCCTGGGTTCAATCCCTGGTCAGGGAACTAGATCCCACATGCATGTTGCAACTAAGAGTTCTCATGCCACAACTAAGGAGCTGGTGAGCTGCAACTAGGGAGCCCGCCGGCCGCAACTAAGGAACACACCTGCTGCAACTAAGGAGCATGCCTGCTGCAACCAAGACCTGATGCAACCAAATAAATTAAAAAAAAAAAGAAAAAGAAATGTGGATGGTAAAAATGGCACGTGGGATTTAGATGAAGACAGTGCGAAAACACAAGGTAATACCAGCCTTAAAGTTGCTGGGGGGAGGTAAGTGGAATGAAAACGTTCTAAGAAAGAAAGAAAAAGTATTAATTTAATATCGACTTTGATAAGCAACTACTAAAAGAATAGAAGTAGAGTGTGTAAATTCTAGACCAATGGAGAGGAAAGTAGAACGAGAAAACTCAAGGATCCAACAGAAGGCAAGAAAGGAGAGAAAACAAAACATAAAAAGACAAAATAAGATGGTAGAAATCAGTCCAACTATGTCGGCAATTACAATACATAGAACCTAATAGAATCGTTAAAAGTTATAGCGAAAGACAACGATTTCGGGCCAGATAAGAAGGACAAACTCCAGCTGATATTCATAAGAAACATCTAAAACATAGAGATACAAAATGATAGAAAGGCAGCATTAATGCAAATACTAAGCCAGAGGACACTGGAAAGGCTATCTTCACATCAGAAAAATACACTTTAAGTCAAAAAGAACTACTAGAAATGGTAGCTCGTTCTTTGCTTAATAATAAACAAAAATCGATTTATTGGGAAGATATAACTGTTCTTCCTTTGAATGTACCTAATAACAAAACCTCAAAACAAAGATATATGATAATGCAAAACTTGGCAGAACTACAAGGAGAAATAACGAATCCACCATTGGGGTGGGAGGTTTTTTCGAAAAACAGGTTCAGATGTATAATTTACACACCATAAATCCACCAGTATTAAATTCGATCAGTTTTTGTAAATGCACATTGGTATGTAACCCCCACTACAATCTAGCTTTAAGCTCCTTCCCTAAATCCTCCTGTGCCCATTCGTAGCCAAGTCTTTCTTCCCCACCCCCAGTCTTAGGCAGCCACCAATCTCTTTTGGTTTCTCTAGTTTTACCTCTTCTAGAAATTGGAGGATTCTATCTATATGAAATGTTGTCGTTATGGGCTTCCCTGGTGGCGGTTGACAATCCGCCTGCCAATGCAGGGGACGCGGGTTCGAGCCCTGGTCTGGGAAGATCCCACATGCCGCGGAGCAACTAAGCCCATGTGCCACAACTACTGAGCCTGCGCTCTAGAGCTCGCGAGTCACAACTACTGAGACCGTGTGCCGCAACTACTGAAGCCCGCGCTCCTAGGGCCCGTGCCCCGCAACAAGAGAAGCCACCGCAATGAGAAGCCCGCGCACCACAACGAAGAGTAGCCCCCGCGCGCCGCAACTAGAGAAAGCCCGCGTGCAGCAACGAAGACCCAACACAGCTAAAAATAAATTAAAAAAAAAAGAAATGTCATTATGATTACAGCCATGCTAGTGGGTGTGAAGTGGTATCTCATTGTGGTTTGATTTGCATTTCCCTGATGTCTAATAATGTTGAGCATCTTTTCATGTGCTTATCGGCCATTCATAAATCTTTGGTGAAGTGTCTTGTCGAAATCTTTTGCCCATTTTTTCTTGTGCTGTCTATCTGCTTATCATTGAGCTTTGAAATTTTATTAAATATTCTGGATACAAGTCCTTTATCATGTATACGTTCTGCAAATATTTCCTCCCAGCCTGTTTCTTGTCTTTCTAATTTTCTTAATGATGTCTTTTGAAGGGCAAAAGTTTTGAATTTTGATGAAGTCTGATTTATTGATTTTTTTTTTTTTTTGGATGGATCACATGTTTGGTGTCATATCTTAGAAATCTCTGCCTCACCCAAGGTCACAAAGATTTTCTCTTATGTTTTCTGCTAGAAGCTGTCTGGTTTTGGGGGTTAATTTTTGGGATAGGGTGTGAGATAAGGGTTGAGGTTCCGTTTTTTTGCTGTGGACCTTCATTTGTTCCAGCATCATTTGTTTTAAAGGCTGTCCTTTCCAGAACGTGAGCTTTATTACCGCTCTCTCAACAGTTGGCACCTACTACTTAATAAAAATATAGAAGATTTAAATAAAACAACCAGCACGCTGGATCTGACGGACTCCTCTAGAATGTGACCAGCAAACATGCTTTGCAGGCTCCCACAGGGCAACTGACCGCACACTGGGCCATAAAGTGACCGTAGCCCACTTTGAAGCATTGGCTGAACTCAGGACCAGTCAGAAATCTGTAATAATAACCACGGTAAAATAGCTTGAGAATCCCCTTATCTGCAACTAAGCAAGAACACATCATTGTGGAAATCAAAACAAGGGCGATCACAGAGCTTGTCTCAGAGGGTTGAGCGGCCCAAGAGTCAATATAGGCAAAGCAGCACGTGGAAGTTTCCGGAAGGCGCGGTGAGAGCCAGCGCTTGGCCTTTTGTTCCCTCCGCCTACTCTCCTTCGTGCTTCTTCTCCGGGTCATGCACTGTCTGTTTGACGGGTGCTGCCTGAATAATCAGCCATGCACCAGATGTGGGGGAGACGGCCCCGAACCCCCAGGCAGCGGGGGAGTCACCCGTGCGCAACTGGGGCCGTGAACCCAGCAGCCAAGTTCCCCGAGCTCTCACAGCAGGATGCAGCACCCAGTGGCTCAGCTGGTCCGCAGTGAAGTTTCCGTGCCATCAGGAAGCAGGACAGGGGGCCCATGAGGCACAGTGGACAGCAGGCCGGACTGGGAAACCCCACACCAGACGGGGTCACGTCTCAAATCTATCAGTGCGAGATCTCAGATACACCCACGCTCATCCGTCCTCCGTCTTCCAGTCTGTGCAGGGTGATGGCCAGGAGGCATTAGGACGAGGAGGCGATCACACGTGTGCGAGCCCCGTCCAGGCTGTAGAGCCCAGTGCGGGGGTGATGACGACCGCCCACGGGACATGGGCATCTTGGGGCCCATTGTAGAAGAGCGGGCGTTCGCGGGGGAGATGAGCCACAGCCCTTGGCAGCCTCTGAGTTCACCTTTTGGGCCCGGTTGCGATGTGATGTCTGGAACTGGCTAGAGGCCTGAGGCCAGACGGTGCCCCCATGCCCTCTGCCCCTCTTTGTCCACCCCTGGCAGTCAGGGCTGTTGGTCTGAGGCCGGCAGCTTCCCGGAGCCGCAGCCGGTGGCGGGAGCTTATTAGCTGTTGCTTTGAGGCTGGTGGCTTCGGTGCGGGGGGGCCCGAGGCCCTGCCACACCTCTTCCAGATGTGGCCACGGCTACCCGCTAGCCTGCCTCCGGCTGGGGCTCTCGGCCAGCAGCCCTGTTAGCCGAGCTTTTAGGAAAACAACCCCAGTGAAGGCACCAGGGGCCCAGCTTCCCTGAAGGGAGAGAAGGGGGTGGTTAGGCTAGATGCGCAGTTCCAGATACGCGCTGGCCTCTTCCTTCCCTGTGGCCCGCTCAGCCTGGCCCTGGACTTGGGGTGGTCACAGCCATCTGCTGGCTGGCGACCTCAGACTCCCCGGCTAAAGGGGCTCCCTTGAGGGCTGGGTGGAGCTGTCATCCTCTGATTCTCCACAGTGCACGTGGGTGGGTTGTGCTCGACAGTATGGAGCCTGTTTGCTGGTGGCATGGAAGGTCCCGTGCGCCTCTGCGGGCCTTCCTGATGGGTCTGCAGTGGGGGCCCGTGAGGGAGGTGCCGTTTCCTCCAGCATCCCATTGGGTGGCCCCAGCAGGATGAGCAGGGGTCCCTGCCTCTAGAGATGCTGGGAGCTGAAGGTCACCCAAGGTCACATGGCCCCTGGGGAGTGGGCACTCCAGAGCCAGCCCCTTTCCTAGCCCCTGGGCTCCACCATCCTGCTCTTGGGGGACAGGTCAGCAAGGGGTCAAGGGTAAAGCCTCGGAGGTCACAGGTTAGCCATTTATCACATGTGGGCTCTTCCAGGAGCCGTGAGCGTGCCCGTGCCAAGACAGACACAGAAAAACCCACCCATTTATTGCTCTGGCCCACATTCGTTAGGCAAGCGTGGGGAGCTGGGTGCTGACGGGGATGCTCCGGCCGCACTGAGCTCCCAGACTTCAGGAGGTCTCAGACACCTCCTAGCCCTTCTGGCCATGACGTCGGCGTGTGTGGTGCCCGCTGCCCTCCGGGTGCCTCACCTCTCTGTCTCCACTCCACAAAGGATGCAGGGGTCCAAGGGACGGAGGACACTGGGGGTGACCTCGACTCTACGCAACTTTACGGAACCAGTGGGCTGTTCGAAAGCTTTGGACAACCTACCTTGACGACTCTCCCGGATGAGGGCAGCCCCCTCCTGCCCCTGAGCATATGCAGACACACCCCCTGCAGCCTGCTCGTTCAGGGCCACCCTGTCCCCCACGCCCCCTTCCTCCGCCCTCGCCCGGACCCACGCTGCCTCCTCTGGTCTGCTTCCCAAACTTTGCCCACCTTCTCACAGCAGTGGGACACGATGGTGAGGCCGCCCCCTCCATAAATTCTCCCACAGCAGCGATAGCTTTCTGGACCGTGGGCACCCAACCCACCCACTCTCCACCTAGCCCCGCCCGGAGCCGTCCACGGGCCCTCGGGCCCTGCAGTTCCCAGACGGACCCTGTTTGACCTTTCACCCTCCCCCTGGACCGCCGCCCCTTTCTCCTTCAGGTCAGTGAACGGCACCCCCTTTGCAGAGACTTTCCTGACCCCCATCCCTCACTGCTCATCCCTGTCTCTGTGGCCCCCGCTAGACTGTGGGAGCTGGAAGGTCTGCCTGGTCCCGGGTGTATCTGAGGGGCTGAGAAGACTGCTTGGTGACCAGCCAGGAAGGAGGTGACATTTAACCTGGGCCCAGGGCAGCCGGCTTCTTCCTCCACCTCTGGACCTTGAAGTCACCAGGCCAAATCGTCTCTCTTGTCCTGGTGAGAGAGACATGGTAAAGGGACAAAGTAGCTGATTAAATAGATAATCCCACTGGGGGATTGTACGTAAAGAAGAAAAGCACAGGAGACCCTGTAAGTTAATGATCACTCAAGAAAGCAGGTTTGCTTAACCACAAAACCAAGTAGACTTGCTTAGTGACAAAACCATGCAACAGAAGCACGAGACGTGCCCCCAAACAATAAAACAGTGGTGGAATGAGACCCACCTCCTGTACAGTGAGGTCAGTAAGTTACCGATTCCCAGGACATGCTCCTCTGCCCACGCGAAAAAAAAAAATATAAGGAAAGGGTGACATTATACTGAAACCGGAGACGATTTACCATTTTTAGTATGCGTTACTGCCTTTTCGGTCATTTCCATTGCGCCACGACAGTCCCGGCTTGACCACGTAGGGCCAAGAAAACTCCTCCGCGTGACATGGAAGAGGAGGTGATAATGGAAGCTTGACGTCTACTCAACAGTGAGGAAGCAGGTGGTCTTCTCCCCCTCCCCGTTTTTCCTTTGATTGTAAAACCGTAGCCCACTAAATTCTCGGGGGGAGCACCCTCTTGCCTGCCCACTTGTAAGCCTCACAAGTGTCCTATTGTAATAAATCACTTCTTATCTATCACTTTGCCTGTCGCTGAATTCTTTCTGCACTGAGACATAGAGAACCGGAGCTCCTTGGAGCCCCCTGAGATGCATTTCAGCCGTTTTTAGAGGCACTCATGCCAGCAGTGGAAGCAGGGACAGCCCAGCCGTTGGCATCATCTCTCCATCGGGTCAGCGGTGGTTTTCTTGCTGCTGTCGGGAAAGGTGCAGGAGCTCAGGGAGATGGTCAGTACACAGGGGACGGTCAGACTCAGAGCATGCCTCACAGGCGAGAACAGAGAGCCACGTGTCTGCAGGCTCACACAGTTCCATCCACTTGGCTTTTCTAGTTTCAGTCTCAAACCTGCCTCTTCCAGGCAGCCTGCCTTGCTTAATTCCTTCACCCATAATAAACACTTGGTTTGAAGCATTTTGTTTCCTTGTCAAATGGGGGTGTTTGAGGGTGAAGTTCCCTGAGGGTAAGGATCCGTCTACTACATTCTAGAGACTCCCTTGCTTGCCCATAACCACTGATAATGAAAGTAACAATGATGCCATTAAAAAAAAATGCCATTTAAAAAATACTCTGCTAGGGACTTCCCTGGTGGTGCAGTGGATAAGAATCCGCCTGCTAATGCAGGGGACGCGGGTTCGAGCCCTGCTCCGGGAAGATCCCACGTGCCGCGGAGCAACTAAGTCCGCGAACCACCACTACTGAGTCCACGCGCCTAGAGCCCGTGCTCCGCAACAGGAGAGGCCACCGCAAGAAGCCCACGCACCGCAAGGAAGAGTAGCCCCCGCTCGTGGGCTTTCCCTAGGCAACGAAGACGCAACCCAACCAAAAATAAAATTAAAGCTTTAAAAAAACAACAACTCTGCTAGTGCTCTGTATTCAATTATCTCATTTAATCTTGGCAAAACCCATGTGAAGTGGGCTCTACTACAAACGGACAAACTGAGGCATAGAGGACTAGGGGAACGCAGCGAACGTGCCTAGGGCCGGAGTGGGGAAGCTAAAGCCGGGGCCCTGAGCACCCCACTCCTCCCAGCCCCGCCTCTCGCCTCCTGTTTCTGCCTTTATCACTTTCCCAGGATCTTTCCAGTCCAGCCAGCCTCTGACTTCATTCACCCTAACGGGCCTGAGTGCCTGGCGGGGAGAGGCAGCCACTCCCAGTCAAAGGTGGGGGATCCGGGTGCAGAGATGGGAAGAGCCAGGCCCCAGGGCACAGAGCCTCTGGGAGGTGGCCGGGACAGCAGCCAGGTCCCCAGGTGGCACGTGCCCTGGGTTGCTGCTAACCAGGGTGTTCAGCTTGCTTTGCTAACCAGCTAAGCAGCAAACCCCGGGGCTTCCAGCTGACTCTGCAGAATCGGGCTTGCCCACATACCTGGCCCTCCTCCCTGCAGCTCCTCCCGCCAAGACCCTGAGGCTGAGACCAGGACGAATTCCTAACACGGTGCCCAGCACCCAGCGTGCCTCGCTAATTACAATCACAGCAGCTCCGAGAGCGGACCAGGATGAGGCAGATGGGGAGCTGTAAAGCCTTTTTTAAAGGGGCAATAAAAGTTTTGGGTTTCAGATGGTCTTACTGGGGAAGAGAATAACAGAGACAGGAAATTTCAGTAGCAGACACGACAAAGGCCACAGCACGCAGGCTGCCCTCAGACGAAAACACCTCCGCTTGTGCAAACAGAGGACGTCCTGGCGGGGACCCAAGTATTCCCCCCACCATGCCAACCTCACCCCAGCTCCTAGGGGAGGCGGAGGGGTCGCTACAATAGACTGTTTTGTCTACTTGTTGTAAATGTTTATAATACTTCTCCACTGGGGCCGCTGGAGGTGTGGGGCCCCCCTCCCCCTCCCCCTCGGGGCTCAGAGTGTGTGGGCGCCAGGAGGGGGCGTGTGCCTGGGCCTGGGGCTCGTGTGTGCTTGGGCCAGGGAATGAGTTGCTTCTTCTTCTTGCCCTGCAGGGTCTGGAAGCCAGGCCCAGGCCCAGGGAGGCTATTGCAGGGATCCAGCGCACCCCCGCCCCCCCGCCCCTGTCCCCCACCAACCATGCCGAGGCCACAGCGTCAACTGGGAGCTGCAGCCGCTCTGCCTGTGTTGCTTGGTTTAACCCAGGGTGCCCAGACCCACATGTCCAGGGAGCTGCCCATCCTTTTGTGTTCTGTAGATGTGCTGCCCCATGGGCAGCTGCTAGCCACAGGGGCTAGGTGCCCCATAAAATACCGGACGCTGGGTTACATTTGAATTTCTGAGGAATAGTGAGTCATTTTTTAGTCTGTCTCCTTAAGTATATCCCAAATTTAAGACATACCGAGGCAAAATAATGATCTCTTGTTTATCTGAAATTCAAATATAACCAGGCATCCTGTATCTCATCTACGACCCTACACGTGTGGCTATTGACATTTCAGTTAATTAAACGCAACTGACATTTAAGTACTCAGCTCCGCCAGCCGCATTTCAAGCGCTCACCAGCCTGTGTGTCAGGCGACCGCCGTACAGGACGGGTAAGCCTCTCCACTATTAAAGCAAGCTCTGTTGCACACACCGCTCTAGGCTTCCAGTAACATCTAGGACTACGTCTTCAGGCTCTCAGCCTCAGAAATCTCAGGACTCAGGGACCCCTAGTCCTTCCCCCATCAGGGCTCGGTGGGAAGGGCAGTCCTGTCTGGAGCCCAAGATGGCCCAGGATGGCCTCAGAGGTGCTTCCCGGAACCAGGTGCCTGAGTCTCAGATTCCAGGGACAGGAAGACCCCAGGGCTCGATGACACTGGGACTCGGAGGTGTTTGAGCCTGAAGACCATGACCCTTGGCCCTTGTTAGTCTTGAGGTGTCGGGGTGACCGTTTGGGGTGGCTGCCTCCCTTTCCGTTCCCTTTCCTGGGCACTCCCCTCCTGGCCCTTGGGTAGAGCCCCCAAGATGCCAAGTGGGCCTTTGAGCCAGAGGAAGATGCCTCTGGGATGACTGGCAAGACCCTGGGCATGGCCACCAACTCAGTGGTTGGTGTCCAAGGCACGAAGGCCAGCTGCCAGCACCCCTGGGCCTCAGCGCCCTCCTCTGCAAAGTGGGCTCAGGACCTGCACCTGGACCCGCTAAGGGGCCTCTGTGGGGGCCAGCCCTGTTCGGGAGGGGCGCGGTCGGGCCCGGAGCCCGAGAGGCAGACAGGGCTGAGGGCTGGAGCGCGTCTCCTAACTGTCCATGACTTACAGACTTGGCCAGGCTCCCAGACAGCCGCATAAATCAGCGCGGCCACAGCGAGCAGCCTGCTGGTGCGGCCCTTACGGTTTGGCGGGCCCCTTGCCTCTCCCTGCTCGGGAGCATCTGCGGCCTCCAACTTTCCATGTGCCGCCACAGAGCTGGAGGGGGGGATGGGAGGGGGGCAAGAGGGAGGTGGTGGGCGGGGAGGGGGGGTTGGGGGAGGGAGGTGGTGGGAGGAGACCAGCCACCTCGCAGATGCCGTTTCTGGAGTAATGCCCCCTGGCTCCCGCCATCCCACCGTGGCCCCAGAGTCTGCCCCTTGCCTTACCACCTGGTGCTGAGACAGGAGTCTCCCCTTGTGGGTATGGGAGACGGGACCAGGGGGGAAGTCCCTGGTACAGGGCCCCGGTCTCTTCATGTGTACATGTGCGTGGCGTGTACATGTGCGTCTGTGTGCGCATGTGTGTGCTCACACCCCAACAAGAAGACCAGAAGCCAGTCGAGGCAGCACCTGCACCCCCTTCGCCGGGCACAGAGCTGCTCGGTGGAGAGGCCCTTCCGCGCCCCGTGCCCTCCCGTGGGGACAGGTCTGGGTGATGGCCCTGAAGCTGTGAAGTCTCAGCTCCCGCCCTGCCCCCCCCCATGGCTTGGTGAGGACCCTGATTGCTGGTGGGCTGCTCTGTCATTAACAGGTTGTGGGGACAGAAAGGGGCTGAGCCAGGGCGGGGCTGCCGGTGTCCGGGGCCCTAAGACATGGGACGGCTGGACACTCAGGGAGGCCGACAGATGCCGCCCCGGTCGACGGGTCCGCCTTGTCCCCAGCCCTTGGTGCTGGAGCCAGCTCCCTCCCGGCCCCCGAGGTGTGGAGGAGATGACTTCAGGACAAATCCTGGGCCGTCCCACGCGGTGGGTGCGGATGTGGGTAACTGCACCGTCTGGCAACACGAAGAGGCCCCACACAGGTGTAGGGAACTTCCTGCCTGACAGATGTGCCCAGACCATTCGGCAGGCAGGAGGCTAGTGTCTGTGAGGTGATGTCTGGGAGGCCTGCTCCCGCCCGCACCCCCGGGCAGGTGCAGACAGGCCTTGGATGGGAGCAGGCTGACCTCTGCCCTCGGCGGAAGACGAGCCCTGCCCCGTGAGGCCAGCCCGGGGGGCTGGCACCCAGGCCCACCTTCCCACGCTGGGCCGGAGCTCAAAGGCTCTGAGGGCGCTCCCACCTCTTGCTTGGATAGCTCCATAGTGAAGTGGCTGCTGTGGTGTCAGACCAGGGACAGTGGGCTGGGGTCCAGCTCTGCACTCTCCAGCTCTGGGCCTCGAATATGCCATCATCCCTGACTTGTTTTGAGAATCAGATGAAATGACGAGTGCGAAGAGCTTGGACATTCAGTACATGGAAATGGCTTGATTCAGGGACCCGGCTGGAGGGACGCCAAGGGGCAGGCCGGCCTGGGCCGGGGACAGAGTGGCCCCGCTGGCCCTGGCGCGCTGAGCCTGAGGGCACAGGTCAGGGGTGGGAATCCCTGTTTCCAAGGGAAGACAGATGGCGTGGGGAGCACACGGGACTTGGGTGGCGGCAGACCCCCTTGGGGCTGGGACTGGGCGAAGAGGCGGGGGGGACAGACGCTGGCTCCAGGGTTCTGCAGACATACCCACTCGTCAGGACCTCGGCCTAGGAGAAGGGAGAAAGTTCTTTTCTTTCCAGCATGGTGCTTAGTACCCAGTAGAAACCTAAGAAGTGGATTCTCAAGAAGCACTCAGTGGGGTGCTTCCCACAGCCCTGGAGACTTCTCAGGATCTGAGGAGGGGCGTTTCTCCAGGTCGGGAAGGACGGAGGACTCTCGCCAGGCCTGGGATGGGGCAGGGCAGGGGCCTGGAGCCGGGGATGCACAGTTAGATACAAGCACAGCAGAGGGTGGAGCAGTGCAGCTTGGCGGGGGGCCCCGCGCTTCCAGCCTTCTTGTTGACCTTGGGCAGCAGCAGGACGAAGGCCATGGCCAGGGCACAGTGGTAGAAGCTGTGGACGTAGGTGTAATCCCAGTCCTGCAGGGGAGACGGAGGACCGGTCTGCGGCCTCAGCCCCCGCCCTGAAGCCCAGCTTCCCTCCCACGGCCCCTGCCCCGCCCTGGGTCCTCAGCTCTGTGCCTCGGCTGCGGGCCTGGCGTGACATGGCACCTGCCAGTAACAGGGGCTCCTCCCCGACCCCCTGGCTTGTCCTCGGGAGTCTGGCCAAGTCCCCTCCTCCAAGAAGCCTCCCTTCACCGTCCAGCCCATGGTGGCCTTTCCCTCCACCAAACCCCTAGTTCACCGAAGGTCTGCGCCGGTTCACTGGGCCTTTGGTGATGCGGCTGGGGCTCCTCCCTCCCCCCTCCCCCAGCACATCCTTTCTTCCTGTCTCCCCTCTCCCTCCCTCCTCCAGGTGTGCCCGCTGCCCCAGGCCCCTTCCGGGCTGTGCACCTCATCAGATGCAAGCCCTCTGTACTGACCCCCCCGACACAGCCCCGCGATGCCAGGGGTGCCAGGGGAGGACCAGACCGTGACTGGAGGGAGGTGCACGAGTGGGGTGCTGCTGGAGCCCCCGGGAGGGGCGCGGCCCCGTTCAGCACCCGGCCAAGCAGGCTGGTGCTGACCTGCTGACCGGAGCCCTTGTGGGTGGGCTGCTTCCCAGTCCCCCGCCAGGTACCTCAAAGAAGAAGCGCAGCATGAGAGCCAGGGCCCCAAAGCAGAGGCCGGGGCCTATCTGCTGGGTGTACACGCTCTTGTCAGGATACAGGCGCCTCGTCTCCTTCATCTGCTGCAGCTGCGGGGAGAGGGGCCAGAGGAACGCTCTCAGTCCGCAGCCTTGGGCACCTGCACCCTGGCATCCTCAGGTGGGAGATAGGGCTCAGGGAGAGGCCCGGACGCATCTGGCCCAACGGCTGCAGGACCCAAGGGAGACCCCGCCTGGGTGATCGGGCCGTGGGTGCCCTGGGCATTTTGACCCCACAAGGACCCCCTGCCCCGTCTGCCTCTTGGGGTGAAAGAAGGCCACCCTTTCCAGCCAGAGGAGAACCCGAGGGGACCAGACACAGCAAAGGGGTATTGGCGGTGTGGGACCTGCCCGC
The DNA here is from genome assembly GCF_059928025.1 of Delphinapterus leucas. Classification (NCBI taxonomy): domain Eukaryota; kingdom Metazoa; phylum Chordata; class Mammalia; order Artiodactyla; family Monodontidae; genus Delphinapterus; species Delphinapterus leucas. The sequence continues at coordinate 122,980,212 of NC_143134.1, read as the reverse complement.
CGGCGTGGCCGTGGCGGGTGGGAGATGAGTGTGGCCATCCCTGCGAGACCTCCAGTCACTTTCAGAGTCGACAGACTCATCGTAGCATTTATTAGACACACCCGACCGGTGTGTGAAACCTGCCATTCCTCAGATGCTGATACCTAGAGTAAGGCTCAAGTAGGAGTTTAAACACATGGGTTCACATACACTAAAAAGGTGAAGTAAATGCGGGTCCACATCCTGAAAACCCAAACCTTCGGGGCCAAGGCCTTTCAGCGTACAGGATGTTTTGGATTTCAGCAAGGTAAACGGTTGCACACATCGTGGACGGTGGATGCCCAGGCGGGTAGGGCAGCTCCCCATAATTGCACTGCCCCCCCCGCCCCTCCTGCCAGCGGATCACACAGAGACCATGAGTAGCTTCATGCTGGGTCAGGGCAGGTTTTGTCACCAAATGAATTCTGAAACGATGCCTGATTTTTCAGTTTTCTGAAATTTCTCATTGCTGGTGAGGAATCAGGACCTGCAATGTCGCGGGTGGTGTGTGGGTGCAGCTAAGGGAGCATGACTCTGGGGGCAGCCGGCTGAGGCCCGGAAGCTGTCCTCCAGCCAATCCTGCCCCAGGTGGCACCCGGGCCCTGCTCCGCAGCCCCTTCACCCATCTCTCTCCACTTCCTGTCCCTGAGAGTTGCTCAAGAAGGGGCAGGCCTCTGCGAGAAAAACTCAGCCCTCGTTCCAGGAAACAACTGTCCTTGAAAAGCCAAAATCAACTCCACATTTAATGGTCTAGAAAACACCATTTGAGCCCCAGATGCAGGCAGCCAGGAAGCCCTCTCGGTTCCTGTGGTGCTTCGTGGGGACACTGGCGAGTGACCGCTCTTCTGGCTAATTAGAATCCAGCCCAGATTCAGCCCCGGCCAAGGTCTGCTGGAGGAGCGGCCTTCCAGGGCACAACTCGGGAGCCTTTATCCCACTTCCTGCCAGGGAGGGAGCGAATTATCAGCACGGAGAGCGCTCTGTGTTTACGCATTCCAGAATGTTAATTAACGTGGCCCTTCCTGGTCCAGACAAGTCAGACCCCAGCACACTTCCGCCCCTCTCCGAGGGGCCTCCTGGGTCAGCGCGGGGCCAGCTTGGCTTCCCCAAGATGTGGTGAGAAAAAGGCTCCTTCCCTTCTGCTTGGAGTCAGGACCTGGCCTCACGCTTGTCCTGCCGTGACATCTTGTTAAATTGCTGACCTCTGAGCCTTGGTTTCTTCACCAACCAACTGGCAAACTAAATCCTCCGCTCTCTGGGCGGAGAGAGGAGTGGGGCGAATTTGGAACGCTCACCACCAGAACTTTATTTTCCCTCCCCAGTCTGCACCTTCTGCACCAGCTGCCCAGCCCGACCTCTTTCCCCTGAGAACCGCCCTCCTGCTTCCCAGGGCTTTGTTCTGGTCCCCGCGAGGCTCAGCTCCTTCCCTGTCCTGGGGGCCCAGGAAGTACGCCTGGGTGCACCCTGCCCGAGCATCCCTCTTTCACTTGGGCTAGTCTGAGTGGGTTTCAGTCCTTGCAGCCAGGAGGGCCTTGTTATGACAGAGGGTGCAGGGAGGCCTGAGGACCACGTGTAGAAGTCCTCGTGGTGCCAGGCCCCTGGGTGCCCAGCCAAGGACCATCAGTCTGGCTCAGGCTGCTTCCATGCCCACGAGCAGCTCCACCTTCCGGTCGGCCTCACACACGTCCTCCCTCTTCATCTGAACCAGGCTCAAGCCTCAGCCCCTCCAGGACATCTTCCCAGATTAACCCAGGCCACTTCCAATTGATATTGCATCTCTAAACCAGCCATTCTCTTCAATAATAATAATAATGACAATAATAAATAGTTCAGCACATTAGAAGCCAGGTTCTGTGCCAGTCCTTAAGTGCATTATCTCAGTTAATCTAAGAACCAACCCTATGAGGCAGGTACTGGGCTGTAACACCCACTTTACAGATACGGAAACTGAGGCAGAGAGGTTAAGTAACTGGGGTCAGGTCCAGAGCTAGTGAGTACAGACGTAAAACAAACCAGGTTTGCATGGCTGGGGCACCCGACGGTCATTTTCTATGTGTTAGCTGAGGCCCTGTGTCCAGCCTGCCAACCCACGTGGCGGGAGGTAGATGGAGACCCCAAGGGGGAGGAGTCACCGTCGGGGGAGGGTGCCCCTGACCGTAGGGCTCGCACAGTACGTACCCACTTGGCCGCAATGATGAGGACGGCTGTGCCGATGGGGCCCGAGTACACCCCGTAGCCCCAGCGGTCATGGTAGATCCGCACAGCGATGGTCAGGACGCCAAACATCACTAAAGTCGACCGCTTGGGCTCATCGAAGTCGGCCAGTGCTGCCAGGGAGAGAGCCGGGTGAGGTGAGGGGCCTCCCGTGCCCCTCCTGGCCGCTGCTCTCCCAGAGGCCCTCCCTTTGGGGTCCGGGTGTGGTGTCCCCTCCGCCAGGGAGACCCCGTGGCCCAGCCTGGGCCCCCCAAGGTCTGAATTGCAGCTGGTTTTAAAGGACAAGCAGGCTGCTGCTTTCCTGTGGACAGAGCAGCCTGGGTTAGCCTGGCAGGAAGCTGCTCTAACACAGAGATCAATGTGTGGTGTCCGGGAATGAATCTCTCCCATGGGACCACTAGGACGAAGACACAAAGACCACAGCTAGGATACGAGAAAGATCTGGGTCCTTCACAGGCCTGCGCCCGTAGCAGGAAGTCCCCCCGTCTAATGGGGACCGTGCGTCCTGACATCGCCACGAGTCCACAGTAAGTGAAGAACAGTCTCAGAACCATGTGGTTTCGAATGGTCCCATCTTCATAAAGACCTGAGCTAAAAATTGTGTGTGAGCCTCGGGAACAGTCTTGGGGGCGCAGACTCTGAACTGCAAGTGGCTGTTCTCCGGGGGCAAAGGAGGGGGCCGAGCGCTTCCTTTTTTCCTCTGTACGCCTCTGCTCAGTCTGTCAAAACAAGCCTTTACTAAATGTGCAATTTTAAAAGGTTATGGAAAATGGGAATCAAGGCACTTAAGTGCTGCGCCTACTTTTTCACAGACTGAGCACCACTCTGAACCTCCGGGTAAGGAAGGAGGTTCTCAGAGATGAGAGGTGGCCGGGAGGCAGTCGGCGGGCTCGGCTGGCTGAGTGCAGGGTGGGTGGCGGGGGACCCAGGTCCCCGGCGCAGGGCTGGGCTACCGGGGGTGGCCACTCACCCATCAGTGACACCCACATGCTCAGGGCCGTCCCGTAGACGCTGAAGTACTCCAGGATGTCGTGGCGCAGGAAACAGAGAACCGACAGGCCGGGCCCATTGCAGGCGTGGTAGAGCTGCCGGGAAACCCACAGACGGGCAAGTCACTGAATGGCCCCATGGCTCTTTTCCCCATCTGGAACATGGGGACGCAGTGGACCACTCCCCCATAGGGTCTTGCGGATGAAGCCCGCCGAGGTGAGGACCCTCCCGTGTGACCTACATATTCCCTCAACATCCAGGTCTGCTGAGGCTGGAGCCTTTTTCCTTGGGTACCGGTCTGCCCTGCAAGGGCCAGTGGGGCCTTCTCTCCCACAATTTACCCCTCTGGCCACCGGGCATCTGAAGCCCTTGTGGGCTTGCGAAGACTCAGGTGCTGAGCCTGCCCTGTGGGTTGCCCCCTCAGCAGGTCGGGGTTGGGGGTCAGAGGTTTGTTTCTTTAAGAGGGTCTCGGGCTGATCTCGGGATGCCGCCAGAAGGGAGCCCGCTTTGAGAACCACCCACCGGCAGCCCTCAGTTTTTTTCTCTAAAGTGAGGACAGATCGCAGAGACACCCCCACCCCCCGACCCCCCACCCCGGGCAGGTGCTGAAAGCAGCATCCTCCTTGCCCCCCTTCCTCCCCCACACTCCTATAGTTGTCTGCCAGATACCTAATTTAATAGCAATTTTAAAGCAAAATGTCTGTATTTTCAAAGCTGTCAACTTATTTCTGGACAACCGTCTCCTTTCGCTTACACATTTCATCATTTTAAGTAATATTTAATGACATGATGTAATTATTTTGACAAGCTCAAGGGCATAAACAAGCTTGGAGCCCAGCACAGTCGACGCTTGGTTAGCCCAGCTCAGCTGGATGGAGAGGCGTGCAGGACAGCAGCCCACATCTGGAGGTGCCAGGGATGCTACGGTGCAGGGGTGGTGAGAGCCCTGGGTCATCTGGTGAGTCGAGCAAGTTGAGGTCGATTTAGAGCTTCCACTGGCTGCAACTTCATGTGAACTAAAGCTAAGGTGCACCGAGGAGGCATTAACAGAGATGTAGCGTCCAGAACAGGGGAGGACACAGTACTGCTCCTCTCTGTCTGGTCAGACCCCCCCCCCCCAGAGAGCTGTGCTGAGCTTCGGAAGCTGCACCCTTTGAAGTGCCACTAGCAAAGAACAGGTTGGAGGAAAGGAATCAGGCTTTCCTGGATATGACTGGATATTTCCTGGATATGATTTCCTGGATATGACTGTTTAGCTCAGCAAAGAGAAGCTTCAGGTGGGGCATGATCAAGGTGCTCACATCTCCAGGATAGAGGAGGGAGAAGAACACTTGTTCCCCATGGCTCCGGCAGGCAGAGCCAGGCCCTGTGAGTGACATGGATTCTCTTCTCCTGCCCTCTGGCTCCTTCCAGAACTACTTCTCCCCCACCCCTAGCTGAGCCCTGCTGTCTCTGTACCCATTGTCTCTCTTACATAGCACAGATCGCGATGTGCGATTAAAGGCTTAATCACTCTGAGATTCTGGACGCGGTCTGTGCCCTGTCACCCGCCTCGTCCCAGCCTAGAGCTGGCTTACAATCGGCCAAGTGTTTGCCTGTGAATGCTGCGTCAGGGAGGCTTTGGAGCAGTTTGAAGGAGAGCTGGCCCAGGAGGGGCCTTTCCCCCCAGGCCCTCGGTTCACCCCTGCTGGAGAGGTGGGGCAGGTGAGACTCAGGGGGGAACCACCTGCCAAGGATCAGGGCGAAGCAGCAGCGGGCCCTCAGCCTCTGTGCCTGTGAGGTCTCCCTCCCTCTTCCGACCGAGCAGACCTGGCTCTGCGCGGCGCTGGTCGGGGGCACGGGTGGCAGGTGGCTGGATGCCTGGCAGGAGAGGGTGCGGCTTCCGGAGGCCGGCCTGGCAGGTCCCGGCCGTGAGCTCTGACAAACGGCGGACTGCCCCTAGGGCTGGGGTGGAGGGCCCCTGTCAAACGGGGACGAGAGCCCCTGCTCCGTGGGGTGGGCCAGGGGACTCCATGTGACACGACACGCAGCACGGGTCCAGCAGCTGTCACAGGATGGTCCCGGTGGGAACACAGAAGACTCCACACGGGAGGCAGAAGTGGCGATGGTGCCTCTGGGGGCTCTGGGAGAAGGGGCCTGATTGTGTCTTTAGGCCGGGGACACTTGTCGCCGGACGCAGCTGTCCCTGCCACTCTGGCTGGGCGGGGCAGGGCGGGGTGGGCCTCTGAGGCCAGCCGCAGAGGCAGCTGTGGGGTCAGCTCAGCCCCGGTGGGGAGGGGTGGCCTGGCGGTGACTGTGGTTTCGGGGGCGGGGTCCAACATGGGCCTGGAGGACAAGACCCGGGCTCCTCTCCCCGGCCCTGGGCCCTTGTACCCACAGAGAAGCCCCCTGTCTGCCCGGCTCTGGTACCTCATCTGCCGGGCAGACCTCCTGGCCCTCACCCAAGCTGGGGTCCCACGAGCAGCAAATGAAATGGCTTTTGACAAGATTCCTTGAAGGAGCCGGGAGGCCCTGCTGCCTGGGGAGGCCCTGCTGCCCGGGGTTGCGGGGGGGGGGCCCACGCACGGCTGGCACTGCCACACGGAGTCCGGGAACCCTCACCTCCCCCGAGCATGCTTCATCAGGGAGTTGGGTTTAAACCAAGGCTGGGTCTGATGGAAGATGATGGAGGAAAAGAGAGTGGGGCCCCTCTGGGGGTCCAGCGGCAAGGGTGGGTGGAAGGAGCCTCAGAGGCTCACAGGCAGGGAGGCAGGAAGGCACTAAGATGTAGAGAGATGGTGGATGGCTGGCTAATGAGGCAGGTAGAGAGGTGATTGATTAGATATATGTATAGATGATGGATTAGAGAGATAGGTCATAGATAGGTAGGTAGACAGGCAGACAGACAGAAGCTAGAAGAATGGATAGATAGGGCCAGAGAGACACATGAGGGCAACAAAGCTAGGGACGGACACCAAGAAATTTACAAAGAGAGTAAATTCCGTGAGGATATGGCTCCAGAAATCCAGAGAGAACCAGACACAGAGCGAGCCAGTATGAGAAACACAGAGGGAAAGAGACCCACAGGGAGATGGGGGAGGGGGACAGAGAGAGAGAGAGAGACAGACAGCCAGACATATAAATAGAAAGAGAAAGAAGGACTCAGAGAGAGACGTAGGCCCCAAGAAGGAGAGACAAGCCGACGTGAGCAGGCCCTCCTGAACTGAGGCCAGCTGCAGAATCCTGGAACCAGATTCCCCTGGCCCTACACGTTCCCTGAGCCCTGCTAGCCCCCTCCTGGGCCTGGAGTACCAGGGAGAGTCGTGGTGGGGGGTGGGGGTGAAGAGGGGAGCTGGAGCCAGGAGGAGCCTTGGGTGGTTGGCAGGAAAAGGGGGATCTTGGAGGGGCTTGTCCCTGGCACACTGTGGGCTTGGTCTCGCACACACCAATCCCAGAGTGACTTCCTGCCACAGTTGGGGAAACTGAGGTCCAGGAAGGTGAAGGGGGGCCCACAGCCCTCTCTCCTGGTCTCTGGGCTCTTTCCTCCACCTCCCCATCATCACTTTTCTTCATCACCCAATACAGCAAAGTGGTGGAAAGACAGCCCCTGTCCTCCGTCTCTGGGAGGGCCCCGGGTGGGTCCTATCCCCAGGGCCCCGGACTTACCGCCACAAAGAACATGGTGAAGAGGTAGACCATGGCCTCCATGTGGAACTGCCTCTTGGCAGCAATGCTGACCGTGGGGAGGAAGACCAGGCTGCTGAGCGTGGGCAGGAGCAGTTTGGCCACCAGAGTCCCCATGGGCTGGGGGGGAGAGGTAGGTGCAGGCCTCCCGGGTCTCCAGGGCAGAAAAGCGAAAGGGAGAAGACCCGCTCCTTGCACCAGGGGCTCCGGTGGCAGCTGTGGTTTAAATGCCCTGAAGAGAGGCAGGGGTGTGCGCACACGTGTCCAGCAGCATGTGGAGAGGGTTCAACAGCTGATGTACCATGTGATCAGCACTTGTCTCTAATTTTTTTTTTTTTTTTTGGATAGGTCAAGGAGACCGTCCTTCTTTTCTCCGAGGCAGCAACTTCGGAGAAGAGTCCCCACGAGCACAATCGCCGATGTCCAGCCACTTTCCATCCTGGCCCCGGGCCCCTCCCCGAGGTGCTCCGGAGTCCAGAATAAGAAGAGAGCAGACTCTGCTGCCTGAGTCAGGCGCCCAGAGGGGGCAAGAGGTCAGAGAACCCAAGGTTCAGCAGATTCCAGTCACTAAAAGGACCCTGTAGATAAGTCTCACAATTTACCAGCCCACAGGCATGTCTGACTCCCCTGCTGTTGCCCCAAACAGGCTTCCTTGGTAACTAAACAAATGAAACTAACATTCTTTTCTATTTGGTTACATAGTTTCAAACCTGAAGTACACAGAACTGGACGATCTCTACCAGTGTCCCCAGCGCAAGGGGGATGCTAGCCCTCTCAGCATTCCTTGGCCTTCGGGAAATTACCTTCCTTTGTTGAAGAGGCCTGGGGGAACCGGCCAGCAGGGTCCCCCCTACACCGCCCCGTTATCCTCTGGCCACAGAACGATGGGAGTGTGTGAGCTACCCAGGCCAATTCTCTCTCCCTGGAGGGACTGCTTGATTCATTGCTTGACTGATTAATTCTTTTGTTTATTTGTTGCCAGCAAAAGGACAGCTTTTATTCCGTTTTGTTTTTCATCATGATATAATGGTGTCGCCTACAACAAAATGCACAGATTTATCATGTACAGTTCGATGAGTTTTGACATGTGCTGTGTGACCACCCCTGTGTCCCCGTGACTCCAGGACAGCCCTCGAGGCCCCAGCAGAGGCAGCCACTGTTCAGGTTTCTGCCACACACTTGACTTTGCCTGTGTAAATGGACTCACGCGGTGTGCACTCTTTCGGGCTGGCTTCTCTCATTGCCCCGGAATGTCCCTGAGATTCAGCCACGTTGTGTCCAGTGGCTTGTTCCTGTGGTCGCTGGGTGGCTATGCGGGATTTTATTCTCCTGGGAATTGGAATCTGGAGTATGGGAACAGCGGGGGCGAGGCCAGGAGGTGCCCATGCATGTCGGCGCCTCAAGGAGAGGCTGCTGGCTTGTCCCACGCCCCCTGGGCCCGCTTGACCCACCTTTCCTTCCATCTGGGAGCTCCCTCACACCTTTCCAGAAGTCTCTTTTTTTTATCATACGTTGGCTGGGGGCCATATCTGCTGTTTGCCATGAAAAGTCCCATTCAGTACACGTGGTCACGTCATTCTTCTGCTCAAGCGCCTTCCAAGGCACCCTCAGCCCTCAGCGTGAAGTCCAAGTTCTCCGGGGGATCGCGGGGCCACCCCCGCCCAGCCCTGTCCCCCACAGCACACCCTAGCCTCCACGGTAGGCTCAGACCCCGCCCCTCCTCCCGGCCTCACCCCCTCCCCTGCACACACACTTCCTCCTCCTCTGACATCTGTGGGGACGGGTCCCCACCCGGCTCAGGCAAGCTGGGGTGCTCTGTGCTGGCCCCCAGCACGCCACTCGTTCCCGTCCGGGCCTCCAGCTCTCTGTGTCGTGCGGTTGGTGCGGGGCTGCTTGGGGTGTGTGCCCACTGCTCGACTGGTCAGCTCACCACCCAAGTCCGGGGCCAGGCCTGGCACGTGGTGGGTGGTCAGCAGACGCTGGCTGAATGAATGACTCTGTGAAAAGAATGAATGAAAGGCAAGGGAGGCGGGGCTGCAGGGCATTTCAGTCTGGCACTTAGGAGCCCCGTTCCCTCTCCAAATGGGAAAACCAGATCGTGCCGTGTGTGCAGCTCTGGGTAAGAGGCAGGCGACCCCCTGCAAGCTGGTCATGGGGGCCCTGATCATCCTGGCCCGCCTCTCCACACCCCGCTTCTGCCCAGCCCCAGCCCCCAGCCCCAGCTTCCAGGAGGGGTAGAAATCTTGTGGCGAGGAGATGGATTAGAGGTCAGGTGCTAGAAGAGAACTCTCCGGAGCGGTAACCCCACTCAGGAGCAGGAAAACATTCCACAGTGTGTTTTGTGCATGACTCTGTGTGTGTGTGTGTGTGTGTGTGTGTGTGTGTTTTGCAGCTGTAAACTCCAGGGCTGGGGCTGCAAGCTTGGGGAGGGGAAAAAGAGAAGGGGGAGGTGATGGAGGAAGCAGGAGGGGAGCCGCACATGTGTTGTAACCATTAAGGACCAAGGGGGCCGAGAGGGGCTGCCCCAAAGCAGGGAGACAGGTGGCCAGCCTGGGGGCGGGGGTGGCCCAAGGACCCCCCTACTGAAAGGCTGGGACTTGAGCAGCGCTTTGGGGGGGGGTGGAGCGTAGAATGGGGGTCGGGGTGCAGCCTGTGTGTGGCTCCCGTCGCAGACCTGGCCGCCTGGAGACAGGCCAACTGGCTCGGGGGAAGGCGTCCAGCTCTGAACAGGACTTAAAGGACCCTCGGTCCTCACTGGGGCCAGGGAAGTGATTGGCCTGGGGAGCTGGGTGGGGCAGAGTAGAAGAAGCAGGCCGGTTGCTGTGGGGGTGTTGTGCCCCCAGGCACAGGGTAGGGGGAGCCGGATTGGCCTGGGCTGGGAGACAGCAGAGACGTGCTCTGGCCTCCCCGTCTTCTGGGCTCCGGTGGTCCCGCCAGCCGACCGGCCGGCCTCCGATACCCCACCCCACCCCACCCTCACCTGCTGGTGCTTGGGCCAAAGGGGATGCCACAGGCGGTGCGCCCTCCTTCTGCCAGGATGCCCTTGCCGGGCTTGCCTCCGCGTTAATATTGTAGCCCTGGGCCTCTCCTGACCCCTGGTGTGGGGGAGCTCTCCATTCGAACCCCTGTGTGTGTCTTGAAAACCATTTACACACACAGACATTCATTCAGGGCCAGCATGTGCCGAGCTCTCTTCCTACTTTGTCCCTTTGGGCCGTGTCAGCAGCTGGAGGCGGGGGGTGGGGGTGGGGGGTGGACGTCTCTCTCTCCCCATTTTACAGAGGAGGAGACTGAGGCCAGGAGAGGAGGGGAGACTGGCCCCTGGCGCATGCTCCTAGCCAAGGCCCCCAGGCGCATCCCTCCTCTCCCCAGCAGGTGGCGCTGGTCCCAACGGGACCTGGCAGGGCCTGTCCCGGGCAGGGTGGGGGCCGCTGGCAGGGCAGCCACAGCCTGGGGAGCAGGGAGTGGGAGCCGACCCGCCCACCCTCCCCTCCCTCGGGCCCCTCGGCGTGGAGAAGGCTGGTTTTATAGAGGTGCTGAAATGCCCGGAATGCCACACGGCTCCCACCTCCCGGACAGCTGTCTGTCTGCTCAGCCGGCCCAGCAGAGCAGGGCCAGCTGCTGCATTTGCGTCCTCCACGTTTTGAACACCCGACCCGCAGTGCCAGAGCACAGCACAGCAGCCCTTGGCTCTCTGTGTAGCGACCCACTGAGGCCCTCCTGCCCCTGGCAGGGGGTGGCAGGGGGTCTGGGTATTGATGCTCCTGATTCCTCCCGTGGGGGTCCCCAGGCTGGAGTACCATCCGGGGCCTCTGCAACTGGGGTTGTGACAACATTCCTGTTGTCCTCAGCTAATGACTGGAAATGAGCAGCTCCAGCTGCCTCTGGTGAGCCGGGCAAGGGCCCCGCCCCTTCTTAGCTCTGGGGCCTTGGTGTACCCTCTGTCTGGTGAGCCTCAGTCTCCCCATCCGCAAAATGGAGCACCTCGTCTCTGTCTCGTAGCGTCACGGAGGGCATAGGGACAGGCCCTGTGGCAGCGGAGGGGCTGTCCCGGCAGGAGGTGACCCCCGCACAGCCGGGCTCGGCCTGCGCGCCTCAGCAGGCAGTGAAATTCAGGAGCTCAAGGACGCAGCTCCCGCCAGCCCCACTGCCCCTTGCCCGGCAGTGGTCTGTCCCTGGAGCGCCAGCGGCAGGCTTACTTCCCAGCCCTGACAGGGCCTCCCGGGGCCCCGTCCTTGCTCCAGATTTGGGGACAAAGGAGCCTCTTTCTAAATACCCCAAGTCCCCCCACTTGAACCTCGAGACTTGCCCTAATAGAAAATACCAGTGCTGACAAAGAGGGAGGGGGAGGACTCTGTTTTGTGGTCCGGCCTGCTGAGCTCCAGTGGTCTGTGGGGGTGGGTCCTCCCTAACGGCCAGCCCAGGCCCAGAGCATCTGCCCGGGGAGCTCACAGGGAGGGACCAGCTGCTGGGCCTCCCTCTGGAGCCTGGTTCTCTTCCAGTCCTGGCCAACCACCTCCAGACTGGCCACATGGTCCCGCAGTGGCCCAGTCCCTGTTGGGTACAAGAGCTCTGCTGTTAGAAGGTGCCCAGGGTTGCCCCAGGCACTGGGTGGGCAGCAGGACATCGGGGGACAGGGTAGAGGTCGTCACCCTCCAGGCCGTGCTGGCCGGCCTCTGGGTGCCAGGGTTGAGGACCCATTTCACAGGGGCTCTGGCTCTGGTCCCCGTCTTTCTGAGCTCTGTTTCAGACACTTGGCTGTGCAGGACAGGGCCCAGCTCCCAGCGTGACTGTCCAACCACTGGGACCACCCAAACTGGTCATCCCATGGCCCGCTGCACCCCTCCCCCACCCCGTCCCTTCCCTTCCCCAAGTGGGCTCTTCCCCTTCCGCCTTGTTTTCCCACGCTTCACCTCGCTTCCCCTCAGAAATGTGCCCAATTTCCTGTTTGCAAGCTCTTCAGACATCCAGAAAGCTCTGGTGGAAAGATAATCTCCTTCTGAAAAAACAGGTGTTCCACAGCATCTCTAGCCAGGGTCACACAGAGAGTGGCAGGGACACCTCACCGTCACCCTGAAGGACTGCCGGACAAATCCACCCTTCCATGCACTGAGCACCTGGCTAGAGATGCTGGGCCCTGGCAGGCGCTAAGATACAGTGTGAACCTGGAGTAGCCCCCGCTCTGTGGGGTCACAGCCACAGGCTGGGGAAGATCCCGCTCAGTGCGAGAAGCCAGATCGAAGTGCTGGGCCACCTGGTGGGCTTCCTGGAGGAGGTGTCCTCAGAAAATCATCTGGAGGGCCAAGCACGTCCAGATGGGTGTGAAAGAAGGGCTCCAGAGAGGGGACAGTGGGAACCAAGATGGGGGCTCTGAGCCATTTCTTTCAGTGACTCTCCAGGGAGCCCCGGGCATCATCAGAGCTGGCAGGCAGCAATTCCGAGGGCCGCTGGGTGACCTGTGGAGCTCAGTGCAAAACGGGGAGCCCCTTGTTCACCAAGCAGGACAAAACTTTCTCATTCCTCCAAGGGCCTCTCCCGAACAATAGGAGTGTTTTTATTTGCTGTTAATGTCGTGCTCTTTTGGGCACGGGGAGCTTGTGGAGTGAGTGCCTGGGATCCCACCGGAGACTCTGTCTGATCCTGGCTCCCCAGAGGGAAGAGGGCAGTCCTGAGAGGTGCAGGGGGTAGGAGGTCCCCCAGCAGAAGTCTCTCCATCACTCCATCACCCCATCCAGTGTCGCTCCGAGAACACGAATTCTAAGATAACACGATTAAACCTTCAACACGGTGACGGCAGAGCCTGGACCCCAGGCATGGCCTCTTCGGAGCCTAGGCTGCTCTTCCGGTCACTCACTGTGCTGCTGGTTAGAAGCTTCTTAGATACTCTGGGTTCTGCCGTCCAGGCCTGGCTGCGACCCCGTGAGGTGGGTCCTGAGGGCATCTAAGGCCCCGCCAGGAGGCCCAGCCTGACCAGTTCTCCAGAACTGACAGTGGCTCCGCGCTTGGCACTTGACGAAGCTTTCAGAGGCACCTCCTGCCTGTGCTTGATTCTTTATCACCAGCGACCCCCCGCAATTCCTAGGGTCTTCAGGGGCCCTGGGGCCTTCTCTGACCCCCGACGTCTCCCTCTGAAACCCCCAGACCACCAGTGGACAAAGCAGTGGTCACAGCTCCCTGCGGCTCTGGAGTCTGGGGGCTCGCTGGAGTCCTTCGGGGTGGGGGAGCACCGGCCGGCTTCTGGAGGTAGAGGGTGGGGTGAGGGTGGACGTGTGGCCCTCCCAGGTCACACACCTGCTAGAGGTCCTAGAGTTGGGGGTGGCAGCCCGCCTCCCAGGCACTGTCCCGTTGAGCTAAGAGAATGCGCTGGGGTGTTTGCGTCAGCTGGCTGTAGGGTCCCTCCCAAGGGAAACCGTTAGTCACCCTGGTGCTGGCTGGACGTGGATCCAGCAATGCCCGGAGAGCTCGGGAGTGTGCCCGGGGATCAGAGCCCTGGCGCTTGGGGGGGGGGGGGGGCGGGGGTGGGGGCAGAGGCCCCAGAGTGCGAGTGATCAGCAGTGTGTCTGTGAGGGGTCGGTGAGTGTGTGTGCCTGTGTGTGCATTAGCGTGTGCCCCTGTGTGTGCCTGTGAGGTTGTGTGTGTGCGTGCACCAGTGCCGCGTGACGGGTTCCATCGTGTCTGCGCTTCAGCATGCTGACCCCAGGGGGCAGCGTGGACCTGGGTTTGAGTCTTGGTTCCACCCAACCACCCAGGGGCCCCAGGGGGAAAATGAGATGGATGAGACCTGCCTCCCAGAGGGTCTGGGGAGGATGAACGTGATACAAGAACCTGCCAGATGGAGAGGATGTGCTCAGTAAGGACGCTGGAGTCCCTGATGTGCCGCCCCCAGACGTGCGACCCCGGGCACCACCCAGCGGTCTCGGGGCCTTAGTTCCTCCATCTGTAAAATGGGGAGAGCAAAGATGCTGACCTCCTAGCTCTCAGCACAGAGGGAGAACTCGATGCAGGGCAGCAGGCCTTGCTGGTTTCAGGATCATCTCTGGTTGCTCTCCTCCCCGACCGTTCCTGTTGGTGGCAGAATCTTCCCGGGGATGGAATGATTCTCACTCGCCCAGGGAGGCACCTGGAGGAGCTCACCACAGTTCCTTCCGGCAGGGAGGGTGCCGGGAGGGGAGGGCTTTCCAGGCGCCACTGGGAGCCATCTGCAGCGCAGAGGCAGGGGGATGGATGAAATGGCTCAGGGCCGCCCCACTTCCACCCCCACCGCGTGGAGGTGCCTGGAGGGTGGGCTCCAGGGAGCCTGGTGTGCGGGGCGGGTGCCTGGCGTTGTTTCCAGGGCAACTTGCAATGTCTGGGGTCCTCCCCGGGTGCCTGGGGGCCGAAGTGCGTGCCGCTGGCTCCGTGCTCTGCTCCACGCTCTGACTCAGCAGGAACACAGGCTGGATCCCCATGCCGGCCTGCCAGGGGCTGCCCAGCTGGCCCGCGCCCAGCCAGGCCGCTGTGCCCTGCCAAGCTGGTGCTGAACATCTGCAGAGCTCCGCGCACCTCCCCCGACTGGCTCTGGCCATCCTAGCCGTCTGGTCCGCAGGCTGTGGGCACTTCTGTCCCTTCCCCGGAACCCTCGGCTGAGCCTTGCTGAGTCTCCCTCAGTCCCTCCGCCTGCTTAGGCCTCCGTTTCTCAGGAGAATCTCTCCAAGGCTGGCTGGATGACCTCAGAGTATGGTGTCCCCTCTCGACCTCAGTCTTTCCGTCCGTAAAACGGAGATATTGGATTGGATGCCTCATACACCCCAGACTCCATTCTGGGGAGTGGCAGAGACTGGGCCCCCTCTGGAAGCAGAAATCCGACGGACCAAGCCTGGGGCTCGGCTTTGCCGCCGCCAACCTCCCCTGTGACCCCGGGCCAGTGGGCGCTCCGTCTGGACACCCGGACACGCAGTCCCGTGTTCTGGACCTGGGAAGGCGGCCTCCCTGCTCGTGGCCGCGGCAGCAGTCAGCAGGCAGCTGGGCCGGCCTGGCCGGGCTCCAGAGGCGCGGAGCGGGTTAAAGTGTGCGCCAGGCCGGCCGGCGGGCGGCGGGAGGGGGGAGCAGCCTGGTGGGAAGTGTGAGTTCCTCCCTGTCTGCCTGACAGCTATAAAGGCCGCCGTGCCGCGGAGCTGCCACTGGGCTGCGCGCCTCCCGGGAACCCCCTCTCGTGGGTGCTCTTTGAAGTGGAGGAGGGAGGCGGCGAGAGGGAGGAGAAGGAAGGGAGAGAGGCCCAGCCCGCAGCCCTCTGCGCCCCGAGGCTCCCCCACACCGCGCACCTGGCGCCGCCTGCCCGCAGCAGAGGCTCGGCCCCTTTCTTCCGAGGACAACCTGCTGACCCCCGGCCAGGTAGGCCTCCTCCCCGCCATCCCGCTTCCCACCGCAGCCCTGCCAGGGCACGAGATGCAGCCCCAAGTGCATGCATGGCATCTCCGGGCCCCTCGGGGGAGCCGTTATGTAACAGGAGCAGGGCTGGTGGGGAGGGGTCCAGACCCTCCGAGCGCGGGCGCGGGGGGGCCCCTCAGCTCCTAGCCTACCGCGCCTGAAGCCCTTGTTTGCACGGCAAGTCTCTCCCGCCGGCCGGTGGCTGTTTTTGGACCCCAGGGAGGGATGGGTCCCGCGTGAGCCGGGCCTGGCCTGCAGCCAGTGGTGTCTGGGAGCCTTAATGAAAACCAAGTGTGCAGCCGCTCAGCACCTGTCTTCAGCCTGCAGGCAGGAGCCGGGGCACAGACTAGCCAATGGGACGCCGAGGGGCCTCTGTGCCTTCGGGAGGCTGGGGGGTGTAGATGGAGGCCTGCGGGGGAGGGGCGGCAGCCGGCTGGAGCGGTGGCAGGCTGGCGGCCGGGAGGTGCGGATCTCAAGGGCTCTGGCTCCAGGCTCTGGGGTGTACTGCCGCCTTGCCTGGGGCAGGGAGAGGGCAGAGACATTCTTGGGGTGTGAGGGTGTCATTGGCGTAACTCTTGAAAATTTGCAGGTGCTTGAGCTGTGCGGAAACGAGGGTTTGAAGGAGGAGAGAAGGGGGCAGAGGTGGACTTAGTTTCAGGGCTGGCGGGCATGGGGGAGGGGGGCTCTCCTGCCTACTTTCCCTGGAATTAGTCCCTGAGTTTGCTCTGGGGTCTGGGGGCTGGTCGGCCACCTGGCTGTGTTGCTTTGGGCAAGTTGGCTCCCCTCTCTGGTTCCAGGCTCTAGGGGGATGGGCTTGATGGCTTCGGAAACTCCTCCAACCCTCTGGCAAGTGACACTCAGGACCTGAGACAAACCCTGGACAGAGGCCACTGTAGGCCCCACTCCTCCGTCTCAGGGACAGATAGGGGAGGCTGAGGGCCCAGGAGGCTGCAGGCTCCCCTTGATTTGACCCCTGGCACGGAGGTCCAGCAGTGTTCTGGGCTGAGGGTGCTGACTTCTTGGGAGACAGCCCCGTGGTCCTAGGCCACCCGCACTCCAACACTCCAGAGGCACGAGCTGTGTGCCGTGCCTTCTCTTGGGAAGGAGGGGGCACAGATGCCTGGGCTCTGCCCAGCGTGGGGTCCCTCAGGGCAGGGGGAAGCTGTGTCCAGGGAGGGAGAGGGCCTGGCAGAGTCTGTGGCGTCCACGGCCCCCTCCAGCAGCTCCATGTAGCCGATGGAAAGGATCATTCTCCCACGTGGCCAGCAAGTGCTGAACAGATAAAAATCCCAAGGTGCTCTTGCTTGGGTCGGGTCTACCGGCCAAGGTAATGGATCGACCCTCAGCTCCTTCATCCAATGGATGCAGCCTGGGCCTATAGGTGTCCCTGGGTTTCTCCCCAGGCGTTCTCCAGGCAGCTCAGTTATTCAGAGGCAAAGCGTGGCCCATGTCCCCAGATGCCCTCAGATCAGGTGGTACAGGCTTAGCGTGTACACCACCACCCTGGTGTCTCAAGCCCGTGCAGGCATCTCTAATCACTCATCGAGCTCTCCCAACAGGGCCACCAGACCGCCACTACCAACCAATCCCAGATAACCTCAGGCCTTAGCACTGGGTGGGCTCCGGGAGCTTTTCCCCAAAGCGGACTCCAGCCAGCTGCAAGAGGAGCTGGACCTGGCCTGGCAGTGACTGTGCCCTTGCTTCCTAGGATGGATGGCAGATGGCAGCCTTCACGCTGGGCCTGGTCCCTGCTGGCTGTGGCACTTGTGGCTGGGGGTGCATCGTCCACAGGGGCCGTGGTGAGTGGGGAGCACGATCCTTTGCCCAGGTGGGCTGACGCTGAGGGCTGGGTGGCAGACAAGGGGCAGGGGTTCGGGGGTCCTGGAGTGCCTTCCCAGATCCCCTCCCGCTCCCAGGAACGTGCCTTACAAGCCAGTGAGGCCAGCCCCTGAGTGCGGGGCTCCGGCCACTCCAGAGTCCTCGCTGATTCGGCAGGACAGGGGCTGACTGCTCACCTTCTGAGAGAAGCCCCGGAGTGTGGCGTGTAGACGGGCGGGTTTGGGTCCTGCAGAACCCAGGCTACTCGGGGAAAAGAAAGGATGGTTAGGTTCAGCCTCAGGATCCCGCCAAGCTCCCAGGATGTTCCAGATCCCCAGATGGGGCAGGACCTGAGGCCCACAGCTCCCTGGGGGGTCCCCCAGAGACCGCCCTGGAGATCTGAGCCTAGGCTTCGAGCAACCCACCCAGGGGGCTGTGTCCTCCTGTCCAGGGCACGGGGACGGCAGGCCCGTCCGGCCAGGTGCTCCAGCCTCCTTCTAACTGTCGTGGGGCCTCTCACCCAGGACAACAGCCCAACATCCAACAGCCTGGAGGCGGGCACTGATGCCACCGCCTACTGGTGGGGAGAGTGGACCAAGTGGACGGCATGTTCCCGCAGCTGCGGGGCTGGGGTGACGTCCCAGGAGCGGCACTGCCTGCAGCAGAGGTGCGGGGCTTGAGCACGTGGCCCTGAGGGGCTGGCGTGAAAGTGGGGCCGCCTGCACGGGAAAGGGAGGCCTGGGAGGTGGGGGTGTCTCGGGCTGGGAGAGGGGTCTTCAGTTTGAGGCTGCACAGGCCAGGTGAGCAAGTCAGTCTTTTCATTGGCCTCCGTTGGGGACGTGGCTTCTGTTGGGTCCCAGGCAACAGCGTCCTGGGGTTCATCCTGCTCCATTTCTAGGGCTCTTTCAGTGAGGGGTCAGGCCCACCCTGGGTTTCTCTTCTGAAGACCTGAGTTGAATAAACAGGGGGAAAGCATAAAGTGCAGTGGTTACTGTTGGCCAGACCTGGGTTCAAATCTTGCCTTGGCTACTTCCTAGCTGTGTGACCTTGGGCAAGTCACTTAACCTCTCTGAGCATCAGTTTCCTCATCTGTGGCGTGGAGCTTATGCTCGAGCCCACCTGACATTTCGGAGCATACGAGAGACAGTGTGTGTGTGTGCACCGCAGCGCAGGGCCCAGACATGGTACATGTTGTTATTTCGTTAGTAACTCTGTGTCCTAAGGCCCTCTGCTGTGCGCTGGGGATAGAGAGGTGGATTGGATCTCACCCCCCAGTAAGGGGCTAAGAAGCACCCTCTAACTACCTGAATACCTGTGACGTGAGAGGGCTCTGGTGCAGCAGCGGGGCTTGAGTGGGGAGGAAGGAGGCCTCGGTCAGAGGAATCAGAGCAGGCTCGGGGGCAGCGTGGTGGAGGAGTAGCCCAGAGGCCGCCCAGGAGCAGAAGCAGGGTCAGGGCTGCAGCCCGTGTCCTCCCGCCAGGAGGACGTCTGTCATGGGCACTGGGAACCGGACCTGCACGGGCACGTCCAAGAGATACCAGCTCTGCAGAGTACAGGTGAGGCTCCACCAGCCGGGACCCCCTCCCCCATCCCCCTTCTCTGGCAGGTCTCAGGTCAGCTTCCCGGTGGCCCTGAGCCCTCTGGACACTCTGTCCAGGGCTTGCCACTTACACCCTGTTGAAGAGAAGGGTGGTGAGGGACCCCGGGGTCAGAATCCCCCCTTCCGGCATCAAATCAAATTTGTGGTGCCCACCACGGGCTGCGGGCACCTGAGGGGAAAAGGACCCATTTCTGCTGGCGGAACTCCAGCACGACCTCAAGGTCTGGGGTCTAGGGGCGCACGCGGCCCCTGCGCTCAGCGTGAACCCTGCTCACCGGTCTCCCCGGGGGGCTGGAGTCACTGGCATCCCCGGGGGACTGGAGTCACCGGCATCCCCCCTGTGCACCCACCTCTGCTCTCTGCGCCCTCAGCACCCAAACCTTCTTTGTCAGTCGCGTGCTGCACCGAGGTGGCCGGGTCTGGGCAGGAGGTGCTGACTCTGGCTCACCCTCCGGTCACCTCTCGATGGGGCCAAAGCCAGTCTGAACCGGACCCCCGGGACGGGGGGCGGGGCAGAGAGATGATGCTGTGCGTGTCCCCATGTCCCTGCGTCCACGTGTCTGTGTGTCTGTGTGGGCACGTGGGGGGAGTTAGGGGCTGGAGGGAGGCGAGCGGCCATGACCTCTGTGCTGGCCTCACCAGTCAGCTGCCCTCCTGACGTGAGCTCGGGAGGGAGCCCTGGCCCAGTTCGGCTTCTGGCCGCGGCGTGAGCAGCTGGGCCCCGCACAGGCCCCTCCCCTCTGCCCCACGGGCTCCTCTTCTACAAAGTCAGGCCCACGCAGTCAGTGCCCGTGTCCCAGGCACTGTGGCTATGGCTGCGGACACGTAGATGGGCCCCTGCCCGAGGACGCGGGGCGAGTGGGGACCCCGCGCGAGCACCGCCGAGGCCGGTGTCCCTGCCACTCCATGTGCAGCCTGGGAGAAGGCCGGGGCGGTGGGGCTGAAAGGATCCAGCCCAGAGCACAGGGAGGGCCAGCACACGTGGGTGCTGGAGGCCTGGTCCTCCCTCCCTCCTTCCAGAGAGCCCGAGAGACGGAGAGTAAGGAGAGCCACTTCCTGCTCTGCCTGGACAAAAATGCTTTTGTCGGGCCGAGTCCCTCCCAGAGCCTCCCGCCCTGTCTTCCCGCTTCCCAGGAGTGTCCGCCGGACGGGAGGAGCTTCCGCGAGGAGCAGTGCATCTCCTTCAACTCCCGTGTGTACAACGGGCGGACGCACCAGTGGAAGCCACTCTATCCCGGTACTGTGGCCCTGGGCCACCCAGCAGGGAATTCTCTGGCAGGATCTATACCTGATGGTCACTTCCTGGGGCCTGTGGGAGGGAATGTCCTCGTCCAGTGGGTAGGCAGGTGGGGAAACAGGCCCAGAGGTGGCGGCGGGGGGGTCTTGTCCAAGGTCATAAGTAGTTCAGGCGGCAGTGTAAATGACTTGGCCTCTCCCGCTCACCGGGTAAGTGCAGGGTCCCCAGGACCGGCAGCCCAGGGCCATCAAGTCGGCTCAGACCTCCTGCAGAGGGGACACTGCCCCCCACTCACAGGGCGGCAGAGGCTGGACTTCCAGAGCCTGGGCTGGGCCAGATCACCTGCATCTTGGTCCGTTTCTGCCACTGAGACCCCAGGCAAGTTCTTTCCATTCTCCAGGCCTCCGTTTCCCCATCTGTGCCATGAAAGAAGTGCCGTCTCAGTGCGGGGGAGGGGAGGTCCCTGACTCTGGCCCCGCCAGCCGCACTGAGACCCTGTCTCCGCCATCAGATGACTATGTGCACATCTCCAGCAAGCCGTGCGACCTGCACTGCACCACTGTGGACGGCCAGCGCCAACTCATGGTCCCCGCCCGCGACGGCACGTCCTGCAAGCTTGCCGACCTGCGAGGGGTCTGCGTGTCTGGAAAATGTGAGGTTGTTCAACATTGTAGCAGAAGTACCACCGGTCTCCTTGCGCCGGCCGCCCACCTGTCCACCCAGGCAGTGGCGGCCCCGGGGCCCGGGCCTCAGCGCCCTCCCAGCAGCCTTTCCGCCTCCCTTCCTGCAGCCCATCGGCT
This sequence comes from Delphinapterus leucas, assembly GCF_059928025.1. Taxonomy (NCBI): domain Eukaryota; kingdom Metazoa; phylum Chordata; class Mammalia; order Artiodactyla; family Monodontidae; genus Delphinapterus; species Delphinapterus leucas. The sequence continues at coordinate 122,959,466 of NC_143134.1, read as the reverse complement.
GTGACGGGGTGCTCTTCTCCACCCACACGCTGGACAAGTGTGGCGTCTGCCAGGGGGACGGAAGCAGCTGCACCCACGTGACAGGCAACTACCGCAAGGGGAACACCCACCTGGGTAAGAGCCCCTGCCGCTCTGGGTCCAGGGCCCGTGGGATCCTGCCGCCGGCTGCTAAGTGACTGTGCAGGGTCCTTCCCCTCCTGGGCCCCCCGATCCTCCACCCAGGCCCAGCAGGGCTGGCCAGTGGCTCTGTAAGGCCCCCATTGGCTACAGGAAGAGCAGCAGCTCTGTGTTGAGCACCTGCTGGATACCAGGTGCCGCAGTGCTCACAGGGATTGGGGACCACATTTGACCCAAGCGCAGCCTTCAGGGAGATGTTAATACCATCCTTAAAAGGGGGAAACTGAGGCACGCGTTCCGTCCTCACCGCTGGTATGAGATTGAGGTCTGGGCGCACAGATTCTGGGGCCTAAGCTCTCAAACACGAGTTTCAAGGGCTGAAGGGGTCCAGGCTCCCGCCAGCTCCGCGCCGGCCACAGCGCAGAGCCGGCCCTCCTGGGGGTTGGGGGAGGGGCGGGCAGGGGGTCTGTGCCTGTGACAGGATTTTGCACTTTTGGAAGGATATTGCTTATAATACTCAGTCTTGAACTGAATACATTCCTGGGTCTCAGTTAATGCCTGTGGGATTAAACTGGGTTATCACAGCCTCCAGACTGGGAAAGGTAGGGCAGCTTGAAACCCATTTGACAGATGGGGAAATTGAGGCCCAGGGTAGGAATTGCTGGCTCGAGGTCCCTCAGTGAGGCCAGGTGCATCTGGACTAGAGCCAACCCCTTGAGAGCCCCCAAGGACCTGGCTGTCAGGACCCCCACGTGTCCTGGAGGTGGAGGGGACAGACAATTTCGGAGTTAGAGTTATAGGGCTTGGACGAGAGACCCAGGGATGGACATGCCGACTGAGGAGAGGCAGAGTAAGGAAAGGAGGGGTGTCTTTAGCGGAAGCCCAGCCGGGCAGGGGTCTGAATAAGGCAGGGCGAGCACCGTGGGCAGAGGCCGCTTTCTTCAGAGGCCTCGCTGTGGGAGGGGCGCAGGCAAAGACATCGCGCCTTTCCTCCCTTCCTTTCACAAACCTGCTTTTGGGACCTTCCGCCAGATCCTGGGGCGTGGAGCTGGCAGGGGCAGGGTTCAGAGGGTGCGTCTCTTTCTGAGCGCCTCCTGGGTGCCAGGTGCGGCAGTAAGGTTCATGCCCACGTGGAGCTCTCAGCTTGGGGGCCCGGGGCTGACCCTTAACCAAGCCCACCTGTAACTCTACCAAGTGCACTGCACGGTTAACTCGCTCCCAGCGCTTGACTCCGGGTGGGGACTACCACTGTTGTCATTTTATAGATGTGGAAACAGAGAGGTTAAGAAACTGGGTTAAAGTCACATAGCCAGAAGAGGCAGAGGTGGGTGTGAAGGCAGACAGCTTGCTCCCGGGTCTGTGGTCCTAAGCACTGACCCACATGCTCCCCTGGTAGATGTGTGCGAGGTAGCTATGGTGAAGAATCTCGGAGCTGTGTGCTAATTTAAAAACTAACACATATAAACCTTCATTTAAGTAAATGGTATTTAAGCAAAGTCATCATTTCCTAATCGTTTTACCTCTATAACTCTTGTGTCTGTCAGCTGGAAATACTAGGGCAGCAGGTAAACGACTGTGTCCCTTTTCCCGACTCTGCGCCCAGCGACACAAGCTGGCAGCTTGACATCGGCCACAGTGGGTGGAAGCGCTTGTCCTCTGGAAATCGGCCGATACTGCAGGTCACAGCTGCTCCTGTCCTCCTGCCAAGAGAGCCAGTGGTTAGGCGTTTAGGGGCTCCCCGCGGGCTGGAAGGACCAGCTCAGGGTCTTCAGGGGGCTGTAAAGGGGGGCGGCTGGCAGGAGCGGCTCACCTGGCAGGCGGGCCCACGTGCCCCTCGGGTGACTTGGGCATCGGCCCAGCAAACCTGATTCAAGAAGCCCCTCGCCACCTTCTCCCGGACGGCTTTTCATTCTGAGGGCTTTAAAAAAATCTCCCTCCTTCTCCCAGCAAACCCTCTACCACCTGCTGGCAGCACGGTCCCTTCCTCAGACCTCTGCCCCCCAAGACCCTTGGTCCCTTTGTGGGGGGCTCTGTGAGGGTCTCCGTGGCTGCCGCCCCACCTGACTGGGGCCTTCGATGACAGGCCCTGAGCTGGGGCCTCATACTTCCTCATTTACACCTTTGAATGTAGCAAGCCTTTAAAATCAACGTGATGGTATGACAACGTGGGTTTCTAAAATAGCACCGGTGATGACGTCCTCGGGGCCGGGCTCTGTGCTACCCAGACTCTCCTCCGTCATCTAGAGTGGGGGCCGTCATCCCTGTACAGGCGAGAAAACTGAGGCCCAAGTGCTGCAGCAGCCTGCTCAGGGTCACCTTGGTGGTAGTGGCAGAGCAGGACCCAAGTATGTTGACTCCAGCAGACTTACGGTCCCTGTGGCCTGTGGTGTGCCTCGGAAGGAACAGGGCAGGTACCAGGGAGCATCTCCCACAGCCTTGGTAGGAAAGTGTCTCGGAAGCGGGGAATGCTGGGGCCGTGCCGGAGCGGTGGGTCAGCTCTCCCGTGGCAGGGCGTGTTCTGCCAGGTCCTGGACTTGCCTCTTGGGCCCCAGGTGCACAGCTCTGGCAGCGGGGAGGGGCTGCCCTTAGACGCTGCCCCTCACACGCCAGGAGTGCAGGAGGGTGGTGACTGCCGTCCTGCAATCGAGAGGCAGTGGCCACAGCCGGCCTGCCACTCACCGTTGTTCCGTGTCCCCCAGGTTACTCTCTGGTGACCCACATCCCGGCCGGCGCCCGAGACATCCAGATTGTGGAGCGGAAAAAGTCTGCAGACGTCCTAGGTGTGTATGTGGGGCCTGGGTGGCTTCACAGGGGCTTATCGTTTTGCATGGGGTGAAATGTGTGGGTTATGAGTGGACAGGGGACACTTGACCTTGGGTCCCTTCTTGCAGGAGAGGGATGGCCCCAGAAGCCAGAGCTTGACCTGAGTGGGTGCATGTTTGTAGCATGTGGTGGCGGTGGTGGGGGGGTCGTAGGGAAGCTGACCTCACCCCCATGTGTGCAGAGTTCTTGCACTCAGAGTTGCTTAATAATGGAGGGGGTCATGACTCAGGTAGTGAGTTCCCTGTCCCTGGAGGGCAAGGCACAGGCAAAAGCTGGAGGTGCTGGCGGCAGCCTCTCTGCTCCCCCCGCTGCCCCCCCAGGTCCGAGGAGTGAGACTCTGGGGCTGAGAAGGTTGAGGCAGAGCGAGAAGGAGTAGGTGGCCAGTCTGAGGCCAAGGGTGACGAGAAGCAGGGGTGGGATTCAAACTCCCATCTGGGGCCCTCGAGTTGATGTTTTGGCTACTGGACTGTCTCTGGTGGGAAGCTGGATTCAGTAGGGGTCCTTGAGGATTGTGGAGTCATTTGCATGGTGGCTGAGGCGGTGAGGCCCCACGTTGGTGACAATTTCTGGAAGGGCTCCCTGTGTAGTGGGAAGTTGGCGGGGCAATGCACCTTGTCTGCACCCCCGGGGGAGCCCCTTCTGGCCAAGGAGGGAAGATACTAACATCTGTGAGCCGATCTGCACAGGGCAGGTGGGGGACCCGGGCAGGGCTCACCTCCCTCCCTCTCAGGGCAGCTTCTCGGGGGCCAGGGCTGGTGGGGCGCGACCACCCTTCTAAGGGAACGCTGGGGTGGAGGGTGGGTCTTTGCTAAAGGTCCTCAAGGTTGAACTCAGCACGGGCTCTCAGCCCTTCAGGCCCTGGGGCCCCAGTGCCTGGGGCCCTGAGCCCCAGCCCCCAGCCGGCGGGTCTGCACGCTCCAGGCCCCAGCCCCTGCGGCCCGAGCACGGGGGCCAGGCCTCTGCCAGGCCGGTTGCTCTGTGGCCCGCTGGGAGGGTGGTGAGGCCAGGAAACACCGTGTTCCCAGAGCTGGCTGCAAAGCCATCGTTCTTGAAACAGACGCGTGGAAATACCAAGGGCCGCCTCAGAGCACTGGGAAAGCCGCAGGAAGGAAGGTCGTTACTGTCAGGAAACAGGTTTGGACTCGGGCCGGGGATTTAACCCTGTGCACAGACCCAGCCCGTCCGTGTCCTCCTCGCCCAGCTCCCGCTCTTATCCCCGTTAGTTTTCAACGTTGCCACATGGAGGGTGTTTTTCCAGCAGACGCGTCCTGCTTGCTGCGTCTGCCTGATAATAAATGAACCGCCCGTCTCCTCTGCTTGGAGTTGCATCAGAAGCTTTGGAAGCTGAACTCTTCCCCACCTTCGGGCCAGTTCCTGGCACGGGCTCTAAAGAAACCCTCTGGAAGACACACTGTCCCCGAGGTGGAGCCCCGCCCCACGGCCCCGGGGCTCCCAGGGAGGGCCAGCCGTCCCGCCTCTGGACAGATGTCCCAGCCCATTGCGGGGGGCCGCACGTGCATTCCCGCTGTCTGGGCGTCATCGCGCTCCAGTTCTGGGAGTGGATGTCCTTCTGAAGTCCTTGGTTCCAAGTGTCCACCGGCACCCCGCCTCAGAGAGAGGCTGACTGGGAGCCACACCGGGGTGGAATGGGCCGATCCGGCCAACGGTCAGCCGGGTCCCCCGGTCTGGGAGGCAGAATGTCATGCTCCCAGCGAGAGCACGGAACTGGTCAGCTTGGTGTCGGGTAGGGCCTGCTGGGGCCGCTGGGACAGGGCTGCAGTGTTGCTCGGCCTGGGCCCTGGTGGGGCACTACGGTCCCCTCCCCGTGTCAGGGGAGGGGAAGCTGGGGGTGCCAAGTCAGCCCGGCTCACATGGGGAAGTCTGCAGCAGAGCCAGGCAGGGTGGCCCTGCCCCAACCTGGCGGACACCTGCTGTCCAGCGTGTGTCTCGACCTGGTCGCTTGGTCCCTGTGCTCCACATCACCTCTCAGCCCCAGCCCCTTTGGAGGCGGCCGGAACGGCAGGACCAAGTGGGCCCTGGGCCAGCCACCCTCAGTCGTCCAGACAAGCCCTTGTTTATTTTAGGCTGATAGGAAGGAGGACCCACATCTCCCTGGCCAGGGCCACATGCCGTGTGCAAACAGAGCGTCCCACTCCCACGACGTGGTGTTTCCTGTCTTTGGGTGTTTGGGGAGGGTCACAGGGATCCACAGGTTGGCCAGAGGTCCCGAGTGCGAGGTCCTATCCGCCCCCCCCCCCATCCCCACTCCGGCCGCTCCGGCTCAGGTGACCAGGCAGCTGTGCCCTTTCAGCTCTTGCAGATGAAGCCGGCTACTACTTCTTCAATGGCAACTTCAAGGTGGACAGCCCCAAGAACTTCAACATCGCCGGCACCGTGGTCAAGTACCGGCGGCCCATGGACGTGTACGAGACGGGAATCGAGTACATCGTGGCGCAGGGGCCCACCAACCAGGGCCTGAACGTCATGGTGCGTGGGCCGCGGCTCCGGGGCTTCCCCAGAAGCCGGCAGCAGGCGGGGGGCTTCCGGGCCAGCGCCTCCGCGCATCTCGGGGTGGGCCTCATTCCTTCAGTCCCTCGTTCACTCACTGAGTCACTCCCTCAACCCAGCCCTCACTCAGATTTTCATTCCTTCGCTAGTCTCCCATTTACTCATTAATTCATTCGCCTGCTCACTTGTTCACCCAAGCGCCTGCTGACTCACACACTCACTTGTGTGACCCTCCCCTCCCCTCCCTCCTCCCTCCCTCCCCTCCCTCCCTCCCTCACTCCCTCCCTCCCTCCCTCCCTCCCTCCTCTCCCCTTCCTCCCTCCCTCCTCTCCCCTCCCTCCTCTCCCCTCCCTCCCTCCCTCCTCTCCCCTCCCTCCCTCCTTCCTCCCTCCTCTCCCCTCCCCTCCCTCCCTCCCTCCCTCCCTCCCTCCCTCCCTCCTTCCTCCCTCCCTCCCTCCCTCCTCTCCCCTCCCCTCCCTCCCTCCCTCCCTCCCTCCCTCCCTCCCTCCCTCCCTCCTTCCTCCCTCCCTCCCTCCTCTCCCCTCCCTCCCTCCCTCCCTCCCTCCCTCCTTCCTCCCTCCCTCCCTCCTCTCCCCTCCCTCCCTCCCTCCCTCCCTCCCTCCTTCCTTCCTCCCTCCCTCCCTCCTCTCCCCTCCCTCCCTCCCTCCCTCCTCTCCTTCCCTCCCTCCCTCCCTCCTCTCCCCTCCCTCCCTCCCTCCCTCCCTCCTTCCTTCCTCCCTCCCTCCTCTCCCCTCCCTCCCTCCCTCCCTCCCTCCCTCCCTCCTTCCTTCCTTCCTTCCTTCCTTCCCTCCTTCTTTCCTTCCTTCCCTCTGTTAACACCCCTGGAGGGTGTGCACAGCAGGAGGTTCTGTGCAGGGCATCAGGAACTGTGTGGGGAGATGAGGACAGAAGGCTGGATGGGGTACAGGGATGCTGGACCCACTCCCCACTCCACAGGTTGGGGTTCAAGCCCCCCATGGAGTTCCCTACCCTCGGCCCCATGGACACTGTGGCATTCCTGCCAGGTCCTTGATGCTGAGGGACCATGGCAGTGCTTGTCACGGCTGTCCCCCTGATGCTGCACCCAGGATGCTCATGGCTCCTGGGGGGAGTGCATGGGGCGTGAGCAGAGGGCAAGAGAGCTTGGCTTGTTATGGCCAGCTTGCCGGGACTTTTCCCGTGGCTACTGTCTAGAAGTGAATGGCATTGCCGCTTGGTGCCCCAGATCTGAAAATGCAGAGGAATTATCACTGAAATCATGTGATGTCAAGAGGCTCTTGGAGGCCTGCCGGCTTTCGTGGAAGCTGAGGGATACGGTGGGCACAGGGCCCACCCACCTGACCAATGCCAGAGGCTGGCCCATGGCAGGTGGCAAAGACGTTCTATCTCTCACCCGTTTGTTTCGTGCCCCTCCCAGGGTGGGCGCCCTGTAGTGTGCGTTAACAGGTGATCCAGAGGCCTTCACATGTTACATCTCCGCCACTGATCCAACTGCGCGTGTCTTCTGCAGACCTCCTCATGCCCGATCTTAAAGTCTTTTCCATCCAGGCTCCCGACCAACCGGCCAAGCCAAGTACACTGTCCACGAGTCAGTATTTATTCTTACTTAGGGCCACTCTGCCTTCCAAACAAGTTGGGTGGCCACCTTATATGTACGGCCTGAAGCCCTCTGGGAGGATTTTCCTTCACAGCAACTCTTCAGGGCTATCCCATTTTCAGCTCGCACCCCCAGACCAAGCTGACGCAGCTCGGAGCCAAGTTTTGCCATTTCGCTCCTCTCTGTCTTCACCCTAAGGGTACTCCGTGCAGCTGTAGCTGTGAGCTGAGAGAGGGATGCTGGCACCAGAGTCCCGGATGCTGGGAGGTTGGGTCACCCACTTTTCTGTCCTTCTAGTCCTGGATTGCTGCTGGGCCCTCCTGACCCCGTAACTTAACGGAGTTGAGAGGCCTCGTGTTATAATGTTCGGCTCTAGCTGTGTGGGTCACTTGATGTCCTGCGGGCAAAGGGTCATCTCTAGTGGGGTCTGATAGCACACCAGGAGGCTTTTTCAAATAACGTCTATTTATTTTAGGTGATATGGCCTTCCTCTAGAATACTAGGGGTCTACGTTATCATTTTCTTAGCAAAGTTTGCCAGAAACTCCACAGTCCATCTTTCCCCACCACAGGCACCTTTATTACTGCAGGGGCTGCTGGGTATTACAGTCCAGGTGGTGGGCTGCTTGCATCACAGCCTGGGCCTCCTGCAGAGCCCTTTCTCCTCAGGACCCCACTCAAGGCAAATCCAGTATATGGATTGGACCAATATTCCCTGGTGCGGAATATGTTGTGTCCTAAATTCTTCACGATTGGGGGCATGAGATATGATAAGTTTCCCTTTATTTTCAAGGAGATGTCTTGTGCCGCCCTAGAGTACTGGACCCTGAGATTTTCACTGATGTGGGGCCAGTCTTCACAGGGGTTAATCTCCGATCCTCTGGAATACGTATATTTTACCAAGGCCTCCAGTGCCCCTTCCTGCTCATCAGGTCTGATAAACATGATGTCGTCAATGTAGAGGACCAATGTCATGTTCTGTAGGACGGCCCAGACCCGTTTGTACCACGTGTTATGACGGGAAGCGGGAGAGTCAACCATAGCCCTGGGTCAGAACTCTAAATGTGTGAAACAGAGCTCTTCTGCTTCTCCTTCCTGATGGGGGTAGAAAAGAATTTGCCAGATGGTCAACTTGAGGGCAGGTTAATCCGCTCTAGAAAGGATGCCGTATCTGTCCCAAAGCTGCAACTGGGGCTGCTGCTCGGTTGAGCTTGCAGGAATCCACTGTCACCCTCCTGGATCTGTCTTGCTTTTGTAGGGGCCAAACTGTTGAATGAAATGGGGGCTATGATGGGGTCAGCACCCCTGCATCCTTTAGGTCTTTGAGCGGCGCTAATCTCTGTGTTTTCCCCCCAGGATGCAATATGGTTTCTGATTTACTCCCCGCCCAGGTCAAGGAGCCAACAGGAGAGTTCTGCTGACTCCCAGTTATGCATTTGGGGGCTGGGTGAGCCTTGGATCCAGCGGATAGACTGTCAACCAGACCTGGGCCTTGTTTGGGCCATTACTTGTCATCCACGTGCTCTCACCGTAAAGGGGACAGTAATGATGCTTTGGGTCCCTGGTTAACAATGACAACTTGAACCCTGGTCCTACAATGTCTACCCGTTTCTCCACTGAGCAGCTCACCAAGTAAATAGCTGTGGGCTCTTTGGTGGAACTGGGGGGATCATGACCATATCAACCAATTGGGGATCCTTCTTCCCGGGGACCTGGCTGTTCCATCCTCCAGCAGATTCTGGGTCTAGAAAGTGGTCCAGGAAACTGGGCAGGGACTGTGACGTTTATGTGGCAGCTGCCGTCTGCTTTGCGATCATCCACCCGTGATTTCTTCTGCTCATACAGATTGAGAAGAACCTTTGCTGGGCCCATGCATTTGTCCCCTAGGAGTCCTTTGTTCTGTCAGCTGTGTCCAAAGGCTCAAGCTCCCTGGCTACCGTGTCAACCTCATTGCTCGTTACAGTACCTGAGCCCCCTTGTCTGATTACCATGGAGAGTTCAGCTCTGTACTGGCATCTCCTGCCACCGGCCCTGGCCTAGGAGGACACCCAACACCATCCCTCTAGGTGTCCCTCCGACTGACGTGGGTGACTCTTCACCATCACGCTTCCTTTCACTGTGGCGGCCGGAACGTCCTCCAGGTGATCCTGAAGAAAATAGTCACCTGGCGGCTTTTCCAGCCTTTTCCTCCCTCTTCCGTCGTCTGCTGTGGTGGTGCCAGCACGGGTCCTCCCCTTAGTGTGTTGGCCTCACCTTCCCCGGGGTGCTTGCGAGCGTGGTCCCTCCTCCATCCTGAGCCGGGGCTCCCACAGGAGAGACTCCCCCCATCCAGGCTCAGCTTCTGCCGTCTGCCGCGGCTGGTTCTGCAGGGTCGTTGCCGATGGCCCCGTCTCCCCCGAGCAGCCCCAGGGCTCCCCTGAGTAGGTGAAGAGGGCGCTTAACGTGAGCCATCAGCCAGGTGGCCCGGGGAGGAGGTGGGCAAGGCCCTCAGGGAGGCAGAGGTCTCCGTACGATCTTCAGGCGAGGGCCAGGTGCTGGCCTTAACAGCGAGGAATGGCCACTTTTTAGGCTCAAAGATTCAGGGGAATCTGAGATTTCAAAATTTTTAAGCAGATTGACTCAGACCCCCACGCCCCAAGTCTCCTCCCGGTCGGGCTCTTGGCGAGGTGGAGAAGCCAACATGCCCCGGCTCTCTGACGTTCTTCTACCTTTTCTGGCCCTGCTGGAGGACATGCGAGTCTCTGTGTAACACCTAGGAGGTAGCACTCTGGCTTGGCCTTAGGTTGGAGGTTTGGTGGTGATGTCACCCTAGCCTTTCACTGTCTATCTCCAAAGCGCCACATTCTGAAGACCTTTCTCCTTTCTCAAGGTACACCCCAAGCCCAGCCAACTCCCAACACTTGAGACATGGCGCCCAAAGCACATTTTCTTCCTCTGATGTCTCATTCCAGCCTGACACCTGGGGGGATCTCAGGGGTCCATGCACCGCGAGGGAGGGCTCGCGTCACCCCTGCTGGCGGGGGATCCCGCTCCAAACTCCCATTTGAGAGCTGCTTCCTGGGGCTTCTGACACCAGCTGACTTAGGCGGCGTCCCTCGAAAGACCCGCGGGTACTCAGTCGGGGGAGCAGGACAGTCAGGGGGGAAAGCTGGGGGGCGACGCAGTCTCGACAGAAACCTCAGCCCATCCCCCAGTCAGCTCTGATGCTGGGACGGTCCTCAGGGGCCTCGGCCCTGGTACTTGCGCTTGGCTGGCAGTGGGGGGCTCCGGGGGGAAGGTGGTGGGGACGGTGCACTCTTATAACTTGGGATTTCTGGCACGTGGTGATAGTAAAATGCAGGTTGGGTTTTAATTGGTTTTATTACCTTTAAAACATTCTCTGCACCCTGCGCACCCTTCACTTCCTGTGCCTGGGGCGGACGGCTCCCTCTGCCCCTTCCCTGGCCGTGTTCGCCTGTCTTTGGACACGGACTGCCCCTGGGGCCACGCGTAGCCTTGGGTGGGCGTGGCAGCGTTCTTCGGTCAAGGGTGAGTCCCTGGGAAGGACTCGGCTGCAGGCCGCAGCAGGAAAGCCTTCTGCAGCTCAGGGACAAGAGTCTTCTGTCCTCAAGGGGCTTGTGGGCAGTGGGCCTCGGCAGCCACTCCAGGCTGGTGGGGAAGGGGCTGGGGTGAGGGAGGGCTTGGAATCCCACTTCTCCTCCTCCCCCAGGTGTGGAACCAGAACGGCAGAAGCCCCTCCATCACCTTTGAGTACACGTTGCTGCAACCGCCGCACGCGCACCGCATCCCACCCGTCTACTACGGCTTCTCGGAGCCCGCCTCAGACAGCGCGGAGAGCCAGGAGCTGGACGGGGCTGGGCTGGTGGGCTTCCTTCAGCACAACGGCTCCCTCTACGGCCAGGCCTCCTCGGAGCAGCTGGGCCTGGACAACCGACTGTTCGGCCACCGGGGCCCGGGGATCGAGCTGGGTCTGAGCAAAGGCCAGGAGACCAACGAGGTGTGCGCGCAGGCCAGCGGCAGGGCCTGCGAGGGGCCCCCCAGGGGCAAGGGCTTCCGAGGTAACCAGGAGGAGGGGCGGGGTGGGGCGGGGCTTCCCAGGGAGAGGGGCCTCGGGTGAAGGGTCTTCAGAACCCGGCACCTGCAGAAGAGGGTGACAGAGGTGCCGGTTCCGTGCAGGCTGACCGGGCAGGCCCAGGGCCGGCCCTTAGCAGACATCCTCTGCACATACCTTCCTCCAGGTGGGTATGGTTATCCCCATTTGACAGGTGGGGAGACTGAGGCTTAGAGGGAGGGGTCTTGCCTGCGTCACACAGTCCACCACGGAGGGGCTGGGGGCAGATCCAGGATGGTCCGGCCCCATAGCCCGTGCTCTCACTCATTCGGTGGAGACAGACAGACAGACAGACAGCATAGCGCACGAGGTGTGACCAGAGCTCCGGGAGGGAATGACGGGCAGCTGAGGGGCACAGGGAGGACCTCGAGTTCTTGGAGAGGGTGACCCCTGACCTGAGGGCTCCAGAGCAAGTACGGGTTAGCCAGGGGAGGGCATAGGAGAGGGGCGGGGGTGAGGGGCCCAGCAAGGGCCAGCCTGGCGGGACAGGCTCCAGGGGAAGCCGCAGGAGGTGCAGCTGAAGACGCAGCGGTGGGTCACAGTCCCTGACCCCATGCTGACAGCTTGGCTGTGCTCCTGAGGGCCGTGGAGTGACACGTCGGGGCTGGGCTGGACCATCAGCCCTGCTGAGGGGTGGAGGGTAGAGCAGACTTGAGAAGACTCCCCTCACTGACTTGGGGGCAAGTTTCCAAGACCCTGAGAGTCTTCAAGTAGGAAACACTTTAGAGGCGGTATTTGTTCCCTGGGGCTCCTGCAGCAAACTCCCACCAACCGGGCGGCTTAAAACCTCAGAAACGTATTCTCTCCCCGTTCTGGAGGCCAGAAGTCTATGGAATAGAATCAAGGTGTCGGCAGGGCTGTGCTCCCTCTGGAGGCTCCAGGGGAGGGTCCTTCCCGCCGCTTCCAGCTCCCGGTGGCGCAGGCGTCCCTTGGCTTGTGGCCGCATCGCTGCAGGCTCTGCTCTGTCTTCACACTGCTTCTCCTCTGCGTCCGTGTGTCTCTGCGTGTTCTCTTCTTAAAAGGACAGCAGGCGTTGCAGTTATAGGGTCCGTGACGATCTCATCTGGAGATCTGTATGTCTATGAAGGTCTTATTTCCACATAAGCTCACATTCTGAGGTTCGGGGCAGATGTGAATTTCGGGGAAACCCTATCCAACCCATGGCAGAGGTCAAGCAGGCTCCCCAACAAGAGGTTGTCCAGGCCGGCTCGCGAGCCTCCGCCGGGCGATCTGTGTCCGCTCATCGGGCAGAAACCTGCCTCTGGACGCTTCCCGGTTCAGGTCTTTGCTGCAGCACCCCTGCTCCGCCCCTGCCCAGGGCAGCCCTTGCCCCGCCATGAGGGGGCACTGGAGGTTGAGCCACCCATCTCCCCTGTAGACGGCAACGCCACCGGGACGGCTCTCGCGGGACACCAGGATGACCAAGAGGCTGGCGCCCGTTTTACCTCCCAGGAGCTCCTCTCAGCCAACGCCATCTCCGACCAGCTCCTGGACACTGGCTCCGACTCCAAGGAGGTCCCCCTCAATGAGACCAGCAACAGCATCTTTGCACAGGGCGCCCCGAGGGGCTCCCCGGCCGACAGCCTCTACGTCGAGTACGAGGAGAACGAGGGAGCCGGTGCTTACCTGCTCAACGGGTCCTACCTGGAGCTGAGCACTGACAGAGTGGCCAACACCTCCTCCGAGGCCCCATTCCCCAACGCCAGTGCCAGCCTCCCTGCCTTGGCAGGGAACAGGACGCAGAAAGCCAGGTAAGAGGCAACTCCCCAGTCCTGTCTGGGGCCTGCTGGGTGAGGGCCGGGATGGAGGTAGGTGGGAGAGAGCCGCCCCCGCCCAGGGCCCCCCTGCCTCACCCCGCGGATCTGAGCAGGGGGTCAGAGGCCTGGGTTTTAGCATCTTTCCCACAAGTTAGGTCCACGGGCTAAAGCTGGTGCCGAGTGCCCACGTGTGATGTGATTCCGGGAACTGGGGGGCAGAGGGGGAAGAGGTGAACAGTTCTGAGCACTTGGGGCTGAGTGTTCCATGTGCACAGAGACATGTTCTCATCCGAACCAGCCTTAGCTTTAGGGAGGGGTTTTGGGCTCAGAGAGGCAGGTAAGCGACGTCCTTAGGGCTCAGAGACTGGAGGCTTGGGGTCCTTAGCTTTAGGGAGGGGTACTGGGCTCAGAGAGGCAGGTAAGCGACGTCCTTAGGGCTCAGAGACTGGAGGCTTGGGGTCCTTAGCTTTAGGGAGGGGTACTGGGCTCAGAGAGGTAGGTAAGCGACGTCCTTAGGGCTCAGAGACTGGAGGCTTGGGGTCCTTAGGTTCTCGGTCTGGATGCTCATTGCACACATGGTCGCTGTGCATAAGGTGGGACAGCTCTTGCGGGAGACCATAACGTTCCCCGACGGTGGGGTGGCTCAGGACAACCTTCCCTGCTGGCCACGGAGGAGACTGGGGGACGGTTCAATGGAGTCTCCAGCCAGGGTCCAGGCCCCGAGTCAGGCACAAGGAACAAGGCCTCCTGCTGTGGGGCTGAAGCTGCCCTGGGACGGGCCGTGGGAGAGAGTCCAGAGCGAAGGACACGTGGGGGAGGCCTGGACAGTCACACTTGGGGACACCTGAGTCATGGCTGGCCCTGGAAGAGTCTGAGGCCAGGAGCCTCCCTGGGCTGGGGTCAGCTGGGACCAGGGTGGCTCCAGGCCTCCACTATCCCTACTAGAGGACAATTCCCTGGGCCAATGATGACTCCCCTGTTCTCTAGGCTAACAGGGCAGTGAGGCTGGTTTAAACAGACTGAGCCAGGCTCAGCACCCCTGGTGGCGAGCGGGGACTAGAGGCAGGAACAAGCCCACTGTTTTTTGGTTTTTTTAAAATTAATTAATTAATTAATTTTTAAATTTTTGGCTGCGTTGGGTCTTCGTTGCTGCACATGGACTTTCTCTAGCTGCGGCGAGGGGGGGCTACTCTTCCTTGCGGTGTGCGGGCTTCTCACTGCGGTGGCTTTTCTTGTTGCGGAGCACGGGCTCTAGGCGCGCGGGCTTCAGTAGTTGTGGCACGCGGGCTCTAGAGCACAGGCTCGGGTGTTGTGGCACGTGTGCTTAGTTGCCCTGTGGCATGTGGGATCTTCCTGGACCAGGGATCGAACCCGTTTCCCCTGAATTGGCAGGCGGATTCTTAACCACTGTGTCACCAGGGAAGTCCAAGTGCACTGGGTTTTATTTTATCTTGTTTTCTGAGGACCCACCCAAACCCCTTGGCTTAGACACCAAGCCAGTGGAACCCTGGCCAGGGCTGAGGATGCAGAGGCGGGCGTCCTTGGGGAATTGAGTTTGATGGAAGATTTGGGGTTCACTCTTGAGGTGAGGCAAGTGGAGTTGACTCTCTCACCCTTCCCCGGGGACGAGAGCAGGGAAGCTGGGCCCCTGAGCCCACAGGAGGTGCCCCCCTCTTTTCTCAAGCTGTTTTCCGAGGCCCCATGAGATACCCAGGGCACATCCGGGGCCATTCCGAGGCTCTGGGTGGAATTCTTTGCAAATGTGGCCAGAGTGGGAGGCCTGGAGCCTTCTGCGGCTGCCCTTCTTCCCGTAGGGTCCATCTAGGCCATCTGCTTGCCTGGCCCGGGATCAGAATGCAGGGAGTGGGCCTTGGGGGTGTGTGGCATCCAGCGGCCGGAAGGGCGAGACAGGCTCTGAGTCTGAGAGGGGGGTTCAGAATCAGCCGGCACGTGCTGTTGTGATCCGGGGCCAGTTACTCAGGGCTCTTCTCAGCCCCAGGGCTGGCCAGAGGACTGAGTTCCATCCGGTACTGAAGCGCTGAAGGCACCTAGGGAGGACCCAGGAAACGGGAAAGGTCATGAGTGCACTGAGCCTCCGGGGCGGGGGAGGGGCCCTTCTGGGACCACGACCCCGTAGGAGGAAGGCCGCCTATCTCATGGTCAGGATGCCTCTATGAACGGGTTTACCAGGGGGGCACACAGGCTGCTGTTTAATTTGGCTTCAGGCATGGAAAGTGCCAGTGGGTCTCCATCTCAACTCTCTTCTCCCCGCCCCGTTCCCCTGGGACCTGGACCCATCGGTGACCCTCTCTGGTCCTCAGTTCCCCGTCCCTGAGCGAGGGGCTTGTCAGACGATGCTTCAGGGCCCGCCGGTCGGGCACTCAAGGATTCTTAAGCCAGGTCACGGCACAGGCTTTTGGGTCCTTAGGTCACATTATAAAGAACATCTCCTGCCCCATCCCAGTTGACTCCCACCCCACCCCTGGGCCCTAAGGGGAATGATTGGGTTTCCATGGCCATGTGGGATGCAGGAACTAATACAATGATGGTCATTACTCAGAAAGTCCTGACGTGGTGAGGTGGGCGGCTCCCCCACCAGCTGCTTCAAAGCACACTGCGGACCAGAGACCAAAGATGGTCTTTGGAGATAAAGGGCTGAGGGAGGTGGCGGGGGGCGGGGGGCGGGGGAACCGCCAGGACAAAATAGCCCTGTCACAGCTAGTTGTCCAAACACAGGAAGTCGCGTCTGCTCAGAGAGGGCGAAATCAAAGGGGCAGCCCAGAAAGGAAAGGTTATTTTCACCTTCTCAGAACAGCCCCGAACAATCAAGGGACGCCCCGACACCAGACGCTGGCGTTGGGAACAAGCGTCCGAGACACAGAGACACAGGGCCCCTGTCTCAGCCTGGATCGGGGGTGGCGGGGGAGCAAAGCACTTTATGAGCCTTTTATAAACAAGCGTGGCGGTCCTGGGGAAAGTGTCCAGACGCGGGATCTGAGGCATCCCAGGGCTGAGGTGGTCCGAGCCTTTCGGATCAGAGGGCACTATCTTCCTTCCAGATGGAGACGGGTGGAGGGTTGGTGGTTTCGGCGATTTCCTGGGTGTTTTTCTCCCCAGGGCCCCGCTTCCGAGAACGAGTCTTTTAGACGTTGCACTGTCGTGCAAATACCCGTTTTGAGGCGGGACAGGCGCCTATGCGGTGCCCCCACGAGCAGTGCCATGTGGGCAGCCCCCCCAAAAAATACCTTTGGTGCTTAAAACCCGAAGGGTTATTTTGAACCGCTTGCTGTCTCTCCAGAATGAGTCACACTGCCTGCTGGCCCAGGAGGGTGTAATTAGATAAAGATGGCTTCTCCATGGGTGGGGTGGCCGGGCAGGGGCTGGATCTTTTCATCCCCTTTTGTTCTTGGGGAGAATTTAAAGCTGTGGAACGGAGGGTGGGGGACCCAATCAGCACATTTCAGAATCAGGCTCTTCCTCCCCGGGGAGGTTCCACGGGTCCCGTGTTCTGAGATGCTTGGGTCTTGGGTGGGTGGAGCGCCCCATCTTAAAGTTCCCGCTCACTTTTAAGGAGGAAAGAGGGAGGACCTTCCCCTTCCCCCGTATGTGTGGAAAGGCTGGGGCAGGCTCCCGGTGGGGATGCCACCAGGTGAGGGGTCCCAGCCGCCCGCCTGTGGCCGGCTGCCCTCGGCTTTCCCCTCCCTCTCCTCACTCTCCCTCCTTCCTGGGTTAACGTAGCCGCATCTGTAAATTCGTTGCTTAAGGTCCGTGGGTAGACTATTTCCTGGTTCTCAGAGCGTGATGTGTCTTCAGGGCAACATTTATGCAAAAGTAAAGTGTAAGAGCCGTTCTCATCCACTTGTGAAATTCCAGAAGTTGGAAGACAAACAGTAAACTCCCAGTTGAATCCAAACCAATGTCTCTATCACAGAATTGACTGGAAGGCCTTTTAGAATGGATGCCCTGCAACCCTCATCTAAGCCTGACCTCCGGGGTGACAGAAAGCCCCAAGGAAAGGACCTGCGAGTGTGCTCTGTGAGAGGGTCTGAGCTTAGGGTGGTCTTCAGTCAGCCCCTCTGGGCAGGAAGGGAAGTGGAGCTGGGCGGTGGGGTCTCAGGGATGTGCCGTCCCCCGGGCCATGGCACCACGTCCCCTTTGCCGGCTCTGGGGGTGGCAGGGTTCCACGGGCCGCATTCAGACTCAGCCGTCTGCATCTCAGAGCAGATGCCCGGGCTCTGGGAGCTGCCGCCACCTCCCTCTGCCCCTGCCGAGTCCAAAACGAGCCTGCACGTTGGATACGAAGGTTGGGCCCCAGCACACCGACTGGTTCAAAGAAGCAAACAGTCCTAACAATAGTTGGCTGGGCCGTCTGAGTTCCGGCCAAGAATCCGAGCCCGTCGCTGGCGGGGACCCAGCCCGGCGTTCCCTGGCACAGCAGCCGTTGCAGACCTGGGCAGAGGCGTCTGGAGGGGACGCGGCCACTCCCCCGTCTGCAGCTGAGCTTTTCTATTTTGATCATTGGAGGCCCAATGGCTAGTGTGCCCCATTCAGTCAGAATCCCAGCTGAGGGAGGCTGTGGGAGAGAATTCTTGCACCTTCTCAGCACACCAGGTGCTTCTCCGGTCCCTTCCCGGGGACAGGGCAGGAGGAATCTGCACGACCCTGCTAGAAGGTGACAGCGAGAAGGCTGTGTGTGTGGAAGGAGCAACTGCGATGTTGGGGAGCCCCAGATTCTTCACCCCCCAGCCCCCGAAGGTGCTCTGACGGCTGCAGGCCAGTGAGCTCAGACAGTCATTGAGATGGAAAATGCCAACGTCCGTTCCTTCCTACAACCTGCTGCCCCGTGGGCGCTGCTTCCCTTGTCTCTGTTCTAGACGGTGGGCACTGGGACCCCGACAGGTGGCGATTCTGCCTGGACCTCAGGACAGGTACACAACCACGCCCCATGGATGAGAACACATCCTCCCGTGAAACTCACCCCCTTCTCTGCTTCACCTGCTTTCAGGACCAGGCCCAAGACGCGCAAGCATGGCGTGAGTCCCGCGGACATGTACCGGTGGAAGCTCTCGTCCCACGAGCCCTGCAGCTCCACCTGCACCACAGGTACCCGTGACGGGTGCCGAAGGGCGGCACCTGCCGAGCCCACCTCCCCGGTGGGTGCGAGTCCGGGCTTCGGGGCCCATGCACCTGCTTGTAGCCCCAAATTGCCCACACGGAGCTTATCTAGCAGTTTCCTGACCCACGAGGCAGAGCGATGAGGTGGGAGTTTGGATGTCCTTGTGCTTACGATGTGCTGGACCACGGTAAGGCCCAGCCGCTTGGGGGTTATGCAGCCCCCCAAAGGCTCCCTCGTCATTCTTCGTATCACACCTTGTTAGAACAAACATCCTTCTGGTTAAAAAGTAAGAAATCT
Source organism: Delphinapterus leucas (assembly GCF_059928025.1). Lineage (NCBI taxonomy): Eukaryota > Metazoa > Chordata > Mammalia > Artiodactyla > Monodontidae > Delphinapterus > Delphinapterus leucas. Next base: position 122,941,141 of record NC_143134.1, on the reverse strand, counting down.
CAGGTGGTCAGGATTTTACTTTTGCTTACAGCAAATGTAGGAGGGGGAAATAGACTCACGTGGTCTGTGGCAGAGGGAACCGTTGGGATTCTAGGACCTCGTCCAGGGAGGAAGCAGGAGGGGAACGGAGACCCCCGGGGTTGCCTGGGCAGATAGACACATGGGGTTAGTAAGTGTCTGAACCTATGTCTGCTCACGTGGCTGGATGCCACCACAGCAAGCTTCTGGCTTACAGCCCAGGGCCTGGGGCTCCATCTGCCGCCAGCTCTGGTCCCCTCCCCCTGGGGACTGCTGCAAGGTCAGATGCCAGGCCCAGGTCCGGGACCTGTGGCAAATGTAGGGAGACCCCGGGTGCCGCCTTATCTATACCTGCGACTTCGTGTGTGGGTTTGGGCAAGACGAGTTACTGCCACTCAAAATGTATGATGCCCCCGACCCTGCCCTTGTACTCCCACCCCAGCTGACCAGAGCTCTGGATGGCCCCTGCATGCTCTGGCCAGTGTGGAAGAATTAGCAAGCCACCGACAGGAGCCTGGGCAACCGATGGTCTGGGCGTGGTCACACCTCCTGCAGCCCTGGTTGGCATCTCAGGAGGAGGGCCCGAGGGAGGAGCTGGGGAGGTGGCCCCGCAGGGCTCTGAATGGACCACAGGCTCTCCGTCTTGGGCTGGAATCTGGGGCCCCTCCTTTTACATGCCCCTCCTCCCCCAGCAGGGCACGGGATAGGCTGAGTTTGGCCCCCTGACATTCTGGAGGGCGCACGGTGGGCTTTGTGGGGTATGTGGTGAACGCTCGGGATGCGCTATTTGGTCCGCCACACCCCATGCCCTTGGCAAATTGCTTAATCTCTCCACGACTCAACTTTCTACCTGTAAAACGGGATGTCTGCCTTTCCAAACGTGGTTACAGGGCTAGACACGAAACGAGAAGTAAGTTGTCATGGCCAAAGCTGAACAAGCGGGTGCCACGGCCAGCACTGCTGCTGCTGGTCTTGGGAAAGGACAGGGTTGAGCGCTGGGATGGGTGCTGGAGGAGCCTGCTTTGAGAGCCTGCTCCCCAAGGGCAGGGTCCTGTTCTGAATTGGGAGCCCCGATGTCGTCCCCATGTACGCCGGGATTGTCACAGACCACGTGACTGGGAGCGTCTCCTGTTCCTCCCGGACACATCGCTGCCCGGGGGGGGTGACGTCGCTTGAGATCCCTCCAGGACGAAGCAGCCTCTGTGGCGAGGGGCCTGAGCCTGGCCCTGGGTGAAAGATCGTCCCCAGGGAGGTCACAGCACCATCTCTCAAAACCCACAGAGTGGCCAGGCAGGGTATGGGCAGACCTGCCCTGGGTGGCCCAAGGCGCAAAGTAGGACGAAAGAAGAAAGGAAGTGAGAAAGACAGATTTGGGCTCTGCTGAAAGGAAGCGCTCTCCTTGAGACGAGCCTGTCCGGGACTGGCATGAACGGCCCTGACGCGGAGTGGGCCCCCCGTCACCGCAGAGGCACTAAGCTGCGCACAGGTGGCGCTCGGCAGAAGTGGTGGAGTCGGATCCCTGCTGAACGGGACCTCTGTGGCCAGTTCTCCTCCAAATCCCACTGTACCGGGCGCAGAGGCCGGGCTGGCGTTGGGGCCAGGGGTGGTTTACAGACCTTCCGTGGCCCACGGTGTCTGTGCAAACCTCCACAGTGTCGCTGGCACATAGCAGCTCTCCTGTGTCTTTGAACTTCAGCCATGGCAGCAAGCAATCTTTCCTTTCCTTAAAGACGCTCCTGGGAGCGGTAGAAATGTAGGTGAATCGGTTTGGACTCTTAGCTTGAGCCTCAAGTGATGATTTCCAGCTGTTCTTGGCACCTCCTGGGCGCAGGCTGAGGGGAGTGGAGCGGGCGGGCCCCAAGCTCACGCACCTCAGGCAGAGCAAGCCCACCCAGCTGAGTGTCGGGCTTCTCTGCGCCTTTTATTTAGAGGAAGGGCTCGGTTTGAAAGGGCTCAGTAAGAAGGTTTGAAAAGCACCGCGTTCAAGACTGATGTAGGGAGGTGGGTGTCCAGACGACTGGCGCTCTGATTGCCCTGCATCCCTGGGGGGCTCCTCTGAGCAGCACGCTGAGGCCCAGAGAGTCTGACAGCGCTCACCTCACCCCCACCCCACCAGCGAGAGACTGGGCTGGGACCAGCATTCCCGTCTCTCTTGATCAGGACCTGCTGTGTTTCCACTCGATGGCGAGGAGGGAATGAATAATCAGGCACTTGCTGAGGGTCTGCAAGTCCCTAAACTTGGACCTCCCTGGGCCCCAGAGCTGGTGTCTCTGAGGCCTGGAACACTCTGAACAGACCTGGCCAGGAAGCCAGTCTCCCCCTCAGCGACGGCGAAAGACGACACAGCCCAGCGCTGGCGGAGAGGCACCAGTGATTGCAACCTGGCTCGGCCCTTACGGAAAAAAGAAAAAATCCCCATGTGGGCTGCTTCCCAGGCTGTTTCATTCCGTCCAGGGCTGGGGCTTGGAAAGGCAGGAGCCGACGGCTTTCAGACACGCGCCGCTGGGAAGGGAGCGCAAGGTGGCTGGGGCCCTTGGTTTACGGGGAAATCAATTTCCCTCTGGGGGAAGGGTGACCCCAGTGAGGAGGGTTCCGTTCCCTCCATCATTCAGGAAGCCTGGGTCCCTCTCTCTCTCTCTCTCTCTCTCACACACACACACACACACACACACACCAGTAATAACAACCACCACAAACCCTAACCTCACCTGGGCATTTCACCAATGTTAACCCCATGTTAACACTCTCCCTGAGTCATCCTGGCTCTTTGGCAGGGACCCACCCCCTGTGTAGTGACTTTGGCCCACGTGCCAGCTCGGTACCGAGCACGGGTTGCAGGGGAGGAAGACCAGAGAAGCAGAAGGTGGAGCTGGGGCTCAAGGAATTAATAATTTTAGTTGAGGGCTGGCCCTTTACATACTGTCCCCTGATGGGATTTATAGAGTACCAGGTATTTAATCACAATAATGATTAAAGAAAGTTTAAGAGGGAGTTTGAAAGGACTAGGGCATGCCATGGAAGGGCAGGGAGGATCTGAAGATCTAATATAACATCTGAGGAGTCTGCAAAGGGCTGGAATGGTTAGATTATCCATCCATCCATCCATCCACCCACCCACCCATCCATCCATCCATCCATCCATGGATGGGTAGTTGTTGAATGAATGAAAATGAGCGACGCTTGGCTGGCTTTGCCTCTGGGCCTCTGTAAGGGCCAATCTGAGTTTATTTAAAACCCAGGGTTTGTGACACATAAACTGGGTGCCCAGCCTGGGCTGGATGGGGTGAGGGTGCAAAAAGAAGAGGTCAGGCCACGGGACATGGACGGGGAGAGAGTTCAGATCCACAAAGCCGTCCTCGCTGGGATCCACCTGCAGACCTGTCAGCTGGTAACTGTCACTATCCCCGATTTAAACCGGGAAGTGCTGAGTGGTCGGGTGACTCGCCCATGGTCACATGGCCTGTCTGCCGGTCACCAAGGTCCTCACAGTTGGCTCACCTGGCCCCTCCCTTGTCCTGAACCCAGGGGTCATGTCGACGTACGCCATGTGCGTCCGCTATGATGGCATCGAGGTGGACGACAGCTACTGCGACGCCCTGACCCGGCCTGAGCCTGTCCAGGAGTTCTGTGCAGGGAGGGAGTGCCAGCCCAGGTAACTGCCACCCAGGCCCCGAGCAGGGTGTGTGTGGGGGGCGGGAGGCGGGGGCCTGGGGCTCTGCTTTGCCCCTGCCTGCGGGAGGGGCGGGAGTCTGCACCTTGCTTCGTCACCCAGGCGGGCCGCAGGCCTGCGAGGGGGGCTGCACTGGCCTACTGTCGGTCCCTGCGTCATTTCCCACGTTTTGCGGTAAAATCTGTCACTATGCCTTGCACACAGTGGGCGCTCAATCAATGACTCCCACTGCAGGTTGAGAACCATTCTGAACATGACTCTTTGCTCCTGCCGCCCCCAGGTCTACTCGGTGCATCTAGAATTTTGAGAAGCCCAAAGCGATTATTCCCGAAATTCCAGGCTGATGAGTGTCTGGGCTGTGGGGGAGGCCCCATCTTCCTAGCCCCCCAGGCCTCCTGTCCTGCCTCACAGATGGTCCGAGGCTGAGCCCCAAGCATGTCCTCTTTCTGGTCATGATCATGGTGGTCCCAAGATGAGCCCAAGGGTGCCCGGCCTTGGAGGCCAAGTGCATCCCGCTCTCTGACGCAGCTTCACACCCTCTTTTCTTCTGGCCTGCTGCATCCCAGGGCCTCTGCTCCATCCTGGGGCCTCTGCTCCATCCCCGGGCCTCTGCTCCATCCCCGGGCTTCTGCTCCATCCTGGGGCCTCTGCTGCATCCTGGGGCCTCTGCTCCATCCTGGGGCCTCTGCTGTATCCCGGGGCCTCTGCTCCATCCCTGGGCTTCTGCTCCATCCTGGGGCCTCTGCTCCATCCCCGGGCCTCTGCTCCATCCCCGGGCTTCTGCTCCATCCTGGGGCCTCTGCTCCATCCTGGGGCCTCTGCTCCATCCTGAGGCCTCTGCTCCATCCCGGGGCCTCTGCTGCATCCCGGGGCCTCTGCTGCATCCCGGGGCCTCTGCTCCATCCCGGGGCCTCTGCTGCATCCCGGGGCCTCTGCTTCATCCCCGGGCTTCTGCTCCATCCTGGGGCCTCTGCTCCATCCCGGGGCCTCTGCTCCATCCCGGGGCCTCTTCTCCAACCTGGGGCCTCTGCTCCATCCCGAGGCCTCTGCTCCATCCCGGGGCCTCTGCTCCATCCCGGGGCCTCTTCTCCAACCTGGGGCCTCTGCTCCATCCCGAGGCCTCTGCTCCATCCCGAGGCCTCTGCTCCAACCTGGGGCCTCTGCTCCATCCCGAGGCCTCTGCTCCATCCCGGGGCCTCTGCTCCATCCTGGGGCCTCTGCTCCATCCTGGGGCCTCTGCTCCATCCTGGGGCCTCTGCTGCATCCTGGGGCCTCTGCTCCATCGTAAGGCCTCTGCTGCATCCCAGGGCCTCTGCTCCATCCTGGGGCCTCTGCTGCATCCTGGGGCCTCTGCTCCATCCCGGGGCCTCTGCTGTATCCCGGGGCCTCTGCTCCATCCCCGGGCTTCTGCTCCATCCCGGGGCCTCTGCTCCATTGTGAGGCCTCTGCTCCATCCTGGGGCCTCTGCTCCATCCTGGGGCCTCTGCTCCATCCCGGGGCCTCTGCTGCATCCCGGGGCCTCTGCTGCATCCTGGGGCCTCTGCTCCATCCCGGGGCCTCTGCTCCATTGTGAGGCCTCTGCTCCATCCTGGGGCCTCTGCTCCATCCCGGGGCCTCTGCTCCATCCCCGGGCTTCTGCTCCATCCTGGGGCCTCTGCTCCATCCCGGGGCCTCTGCTCCATCCCGGGGCCTCTGCTCCATCGTAAGGCCTCTGCTCCATCCCGGGGCCTCTGCTCCATCCCGGGGCCTCTGCTCCATCGTAAGGCCTCTGCTCCATCCCGGGGCCTCTGCTCCCTGTGCGTTTTCTCCTTTGTGAGAAGCTGAGTGGTCAGCCATGGGGAGTCTGCTCTTCCCCTCAGAGAGAGCCCCCATGGTGGGGCTCGGGGCTCCAGGACACTGAGGCAGGATCCCCAGTTGGAGGAAGAAGGGCGGCAGTGGCAGGAGGGGAAGGCACTCTGGGAGGAGGGAACAGCGTCAGCAAAGCAACAAGGCTGGGACTTTGTTTCCCTGAAGTGGCTGGAGGTGGTCTGGAGGTGAGAGCAGGTGGAGGCTACAAGGGCTCCTGGGCAAGCCGGCCAAGTGCAGGCTCGGGTGCCCACTCACCACCCTACCCAGGTGTTTCCTACAGCGGGGGAGGCGGGGGTCGTCACGGCAACAGCTTCCCTGTGGGGCCTGGCCAGCTTCCTGTCTGACAGCCCGTGGTGGATTTGGACCCCACGAGGGAAGGAGGAGCTGGGCCGTGGGGTCCCGGCCAGCGGGAGGAGGGTGGGGGTCGCTGAAGGCCGTGCCCGTCCCGAGGCAGGTGGGAGACTAGCAGCTGGAGCGAGTGCTCGCGCACCTGCGGCGAGGGCTACCAGTTCCGCATCGTGCGCTGCTGGAAGATGCTCTCGCCTGGCTTCGACAGCTCCGTGTACAGTGACCTGTGCGAGGCGGCCGAAGCCGTGCGGCCCGAGGAGCGCAAGACGTGCCGGAACCCGGCCTGCGGGCCGCAGTGGGAGATGTCTGAGTGGTCAGAGGTGTGCATGCGCAGAGCGGGCCGGGCCAGGCTGGGAGGTGGGGGTGTCGGGGGGTTGGGGTGCTGGGGGCCTGGCGCAGGGCCCTTGCGCCGCAGCTCGGGCAGCTGCGGCCCCGCCCTCACCCCGGCTTCCCCGCAGTGCACGGCCAAGTGTGGGGAACGCAGCGTGGTGACCAGGGACATCCGCTGCTCGGAGGATGAGACACTGTGTGACCCCAACACCAGGCCTGTGGGGGAGAAGGACTGCACGGGCCCTCCTTGCGACCGCCAGTGGACAGTCTCCGACTGGGGGCCGGTGAGGGCGGGCGGGCAGTGGGGGGCGGCGCTCAGAGGGTGTCCCCGTGCGATTACGAGGAATCAAAACCTTTATCCCAAAACAAGTGGTCACATCCCGATGCCCTTTTATAAGCTCCCTGTCTGTCTGTGTGTCTGTCTCTCTTGCCTCTTGCCTGGATGAGACATTCAGATGCTCACTGGGGTCCCCTCTGAGTGCGGGGTGTACAGATGAGCTTTTCAGGTGTCTTAGCCGTGCTTTTCTCTGTGTGTTTTTCAATGAGCATGCAATCTTTCTGTAATTAGAACAGAAACTGTTATTTAAAACATGGTTACCATGGCAACCCCTCCCCCTCCCCCCAGCTGTTCTTCTCTCTTGGGAATGATGTCTGGGGGACCTGGGAGGGGGCTCTGCCTCTAACCCCGGGTGTCGCCTTGCAGTGCAGTGGAAGCTGCGGGCAGGGCCGCATGATCAGACATGTGTACTGCAAGACCAGCGACGGACGGGTGGTGCCCGAGTCTCAGTGCCAGATGGAGACCAAGCCTCTGGCCATCCACCCCTGCGGGGACAAGAACTGCCCCGCCCACTGGCTGGCCCAGGACTGGGAACGGGTGAGCGCCCCGAGCCCGAGCCGGGTGGCAGGGCCCCCTCCGCCTGGGAGAGCATTTGGCCGAGAGCCAGGCGGCCAGAATGACGGACTGGTCAAACGAGGAACTAATTGGAAATTAGGACGACACAATTCACTAAACATCAATTTGAAACAGAAAAAAACAAAAAAGTAAGAAAACCTCTTAAAACTTCCCAAATCCAAATAGCAACTGTTCAACGAGGCATGCAGGGCTGGTATAGTTCCCATGACCCCATGTTCCCGAAAGATGGAAACCCAGGGTTGGGGGTCCTTCTGCTGTACTTGCTCTTGGCTCGTGGGCCCTGTACATCCCTTTGCTCTCACGACCCCTAGACCTGCCAAGGTCACCAACTTACAATTTCAGACGAATTGTTCCCAGCCACACTGCTTTCCACCACTGGTCTCAGGCAGGTCGCTTTGAAGTCAAATTGCCGTTAGCCGTCGTTTCACAACGGATGGTTTCATGCTAAATTGCTTGTCATCAGACCTGTCTGGGGCCACGTGGTTATCGAGCGGAGAGTTCTCAGCCAACTTGCCATTGATCTAAGCGTTTCCACCCACTTGCTATTGACCGAGACATTACCACTGGCCTGGCTCTGGGCTCTGTGTTCTGGTCCTCCTGGCCTCTGGCCCTTGACCCCTGACCCGGCCCCGTCTGTCACCCTGCCTCAGTGCAACACCACCTGTGGCCGAGGCGTGAAAAAGAGGCTGGTACTGTGCATGGAGCTGGCCAACGGGAAGCCGCAGACGCGCAATGGCCCCGAGTGCGGCCTGGCCAAGAAGCCCCCGGAGGAGAGCACGTGCTTCGAGAGGCCCTGCTTCAAGTGGTACACCAGCCCCTGGTCTGAGGTAAGCGCCTGGCTGGCCCCCCCCCGCTGAGGTCACCTGAGGCCAGGCCTGAGTTCTGGTCCTGCCAAAGTACCTCCTCTCCCGCCCCAAGTGCCCCTCATGTCCCCCTCTCAGCCTCCGTCAGGGCTTTTCATCCCTGGAAAGATTGTCAGTGCTACCAAGTCAGCTGGTGCAAGAGCCACCTCCTCCAGGAAGTCCTCTCGGATCTCACCTCTGGGATCCCTGCCATGCTCGTCCTGGGCCTTTTTTGGGCCCAGGTCACTTCCGGCCTTGCACTGTAGCCTTTCAGTCGTGCATTTGACAGCACGTGTGCCTGACACCCAACACGGGGCAGACAGATCCCAGGTGGGTACCGGGACTGTGTGGGGCTGACTCAGATATGGCCTCGGTCCTGGGAGCCAGAGTCAAGGCAGGAGGGACACAGGATTGGAGAGGCAGAGGGGATGGCAGGACATGTGCACTGTGGGCAGAGGGAAGCCAGAGGAATGGCCGCCGCTGCCCTGACACAGGCCTGGCCCCTCCACGGCCCTGCGGGCTCCTCGGCCTCAGGCTGATGGGTGGCTTGGAGTCGAGATCTCTCTGCTCTCTACAGCCGGGAGCAGAACCCTCACCTCCCAGGCCCTGAGGCCCCTGTGGGTGGGCCGGTCCCAGCACTTTGCCAGACGGGCTCCTTTCCTCCGCCCGACAGCACCCCGGGAGGGGGCTCCTCTTCCCATCCCACGGGGGAATAAACCCACGTTCAGAGAGAGAGCTGACCCCCAGCTCCTGGGGCGTGAGCAGACATTGGACGGGCCGAGAGATGTGCTCTGGGAGGGCCGAGAGATGTGCAGAGTGAAGGGAGGCCCTGAACCGGCCCATCCTAACGAGAGCAGGGCAGGGCGGGCCCTGAGGCGCGTGGGGCTGGGCTGAGCCGGGAGAGCAGCCCTGGTCCGCAGACCCCACCCCGCCCCAGTTCCCTGGCCGAGCAAAGGGGGTCCTTTAACTTCTGCTTTTTCTCTCCTGGCCCCTTTCCTTTCCTGTGGAGGCCTCCCGGCGGGATCCCAGGGCACCCCGGGGGCTCGTTAGCATCCTTCAAGCCTTTCTTACAGCACAGGGGCGGCTATGTCTAGACTTGGGTTTTTACTGATTCATACCGTCTCCCTGATGTCTCCTTATAGCAGCATCACCAGTCCTGTGCCCCAAGTCCCCTCTGCACTTGGTGGTGCTGTAGCTCCCAGGAGGGCGCAAGTAGGGAGGCCCACAGTGGTCTTTGCACAGGAGCCTGGGAGCGTTGGGGGAGGGGCGCCCCTGTGTTGCCCTGATGATGGTGGTGGGCAAGGGGTGAGCGGCCCGTGGGGATGTGGACCTCTGTCATTTTGTCCCTGGTTGGGGTGATGTCTGCTCCCCCTGTGGCTGCCCCTTCCTGGGATAGGGGCTTGGAAAGAGTGCATCCTCCCAGCTGTCCCATCCACTCAGGTGCAGAGCTGTGTTCTCTCTGGGGCCGAGGGACAGCCAGAGGATCCTCAGGGCACCCATCCAAGGCTGACTGTTGTCTGTGCTTGGTGCCTCCAGACTGGGCCAGCCCCCCCCCCCCCCCAGGCTGGGAGCGGGCATTGGGCAGGCAGCCCTCCCTGTGCCTCTGCAAACAGAACCAGAGGGTGGGCCCAGGGCCAGGGCCTCCCACCCCAGACCCCACTCAGGAGACCGAGGGCTCGGGTCCCAGACGTGCCTGGGTGACGTGGGGTCACCCACATCAGGGGCAGCCAGAGGGAGCCACCGCCTGTAGGATCTTGGCAGGAGGACGGCGGGGTAACTGGGGTCAGCAGATGGCCCTGGTGTTTTGGGTAGCTCAGCGGGGTTTTCCAAGGGGAACATCTGGACTCTGGGAGCCGGTGAGGCAGTGGCTTTGGAAGATACATTTAATTGGTCCACTACAAACACAGCTTGTTATTGGAGTGGGAAACCAGCACTCTCCCTGGGCTGTGGCCCTGTGTGTCCTGAGCATTCGGTAGCACAGGACCCAGGAAAGCTAGAGCCGAAGGACCCACCAGGCGGGGGGGGGGTGGGGGTGGGATAGTTGAGAGAGGAGACGGCCACACCCTCACGGTGCAGACGGGGAAACTCAGCAGCCCCGGGGGAGGGGGGACGAGTATTAGCGTCTCCTGGCTGCCAGCCAGCGCCCTTCCATGTGTCCCGTGTCGGGTGAGACTCGGCAACCGGGTGACAGGGGTGGGATCCCCCCACCTCTGGCCAGAGCCCTCGCCCCGCCGGTGGGGGCTTTGGCCATGCCATCTCTCCCCGATCAGTGCACCAAGACCTGCGGGGTGGGAGTGCGGATGCGAGACGTGAAGTGCTACCAAGGGACCGACATCGTCCGAGGCTGCGACCCACTGGTGAAGCCCGTTGGCAGACAGGCCTGTGACCTGCAGCCTTGCCCCACGGAGCCCCCAGGTGAGGGGGAAGAGGCTGAGGGCGGGGCAGGGGCTTTCCCGGGAGAGCAGAGGCTGGGCTGAGCCAGGGCCTGCGGGATGAGCAGGCATCGGTCAGGGTGACCGGGAGGGCCTAGCGGCTACAGGGACCAATGCATGTCGGGGAGTGAAGCTTCCTCCTGGAGTGGCTGAGCCCAGGCTGGGAGGTGAGGGTGGGAAGGGCGGCAGGTGAGAGCTGACTGGAGCTTGGGGTCCCCAGGAGCCATGCCAAGACCTGCACTTTGGAGAGAGTATCCGGCTTCAGAAGATGGGAGGGCAGCTGTGGGGCAGGGGACCAGGGATCCAGGAAGACTCAGCCAGAGCACGCTCGAGCTGGGCACGCAGGAGCCGGGAGGCGAGGGGCTGAAGCAGTGTCTCTGCTCGGGCACCTGGAGGATGCATGAGGGTACTAGGCTCCGAGGGGGCACCAGGGCCAGGTGATGAGCTCTGCTTTGGACCTACTGAGTGGAGGGGGCACCTGTGGGCCTCCCGGGGGTGTTCAGGCCTCCAGGGGTGAGATCAGTGGCTCTTCCCAATCCTGGGCCCTGGGCATTACCCTTCCCTGTGCACCGTTCACATGCACTAGGGTCTGTGACACCCCTGGAGCGGGACGGAGGCAGGGAAGCAGTGGCACAGAGGTAGAACTCAAGGAGAGGAGGCGGTGGGGTGGGGCGGGCGGGGGTCCTGTCGTCACCCCTGACCGCCTCCTGATGCCCTGCGCCCCCCGCCGTGTCCCTTCCCCAGACGACAGCTGCCAGGACCAGCCGGGCACCAACTGCGCCCTGGCCATCAAGGTGAACCTCTGCGGCCACTGGTACTACAGCAAGGCATGCTGTCGCTCCTGCCGGCCCCCCCACTCCTAGGCCCGGCAGCCGCTCCTCAGAGACCGAGCACCCCATCCCTGGGGCCGCAGCAGCCCCTCCACGGACACCCTCCCTGCAGGGCGCCCCGGCTGTGAAGACGTGACACTGAGCCCCTGCTCTCTCCCTGGGCAGGAGAGCCCCTCCCCTGCCCCCCAACCCCCGAGCATGCCCGTAGGCCCTCCCAGGACAGAGCCGGGAGGACTGGCGCGTTTGTGGCTCCCACCGGGGGGGGGGGGGGCCTGGGAACATCCTCTATCCCTCCAGGGCTGTGGGGGTGAGGAGAGGGGGATGGGCAGCCAGGGAGACGGGGCGCCTGGGATCCTGATGCTGTCTAGGTGACTCTTTCCGGAGGAATTTTAATCTCACGACGTAGCATCGCTCGCCTCCCTGATATGAAGCTCTTGGCACGGAGGGACCCACCGCACTTTACACCTGGGAAGAGGCATTTTTCTCATGGCACCATGGCTGTGCTGTCGTCCGTCAGTACTCTCTGTATGTTAATAAAGTGGTCCTATTTATGGCGGCATCATGGGGTCTCCGGGGTCTGCCAGGCAGGGTGGGGTGGCCGTGAGGCTTCAGGAGCTGGGGTCGCTGTCTAGCTTGCCCATTCGGAAGGATCTGCTGCGGCCTCAGGTCTGGGACCAGGTGGGGCTGGGGGCCGGGCTGCAGCGTCTCCCTGAGGAGATGACAGGGGAGAGTGGACAGAAGGTGACAAAAAGAGTGGGTGGCCTGCGGGGAGGGGTCTCAGGGGCATCAGGACTCGGGCGCTGGAGTCAGAACCGAGCCAATCTCGCACCTCCCAACTGCTGTAGGGCTTGGGGGACAGCGGAGCCCAAGGGAACTCCCTCACCCGAACCACGGGAGGAAGAGGTGAGGCAGGCAGGGTGGGAGGCGTGGTGTGGGCCCACATGGAGTGCTCAGGAAATAGCCATCACTACTGTTTCTGGGCCTCTTAGAAGGGCTACTTAATCTAGACTTGTGGGTGCCGGGACACAGGAGGGCTTCCTGGGGGAGGTGATGTTTAGGCTGGCCCAGCCGCGGGAGTTCTTCCAGATGAAAGCGGGGTGTGGGGCGGGTGGAGTGTAGAAACGGAGAACTTCCAGGGAGGATGCTGAAAGCGCCTTGGTTTGGCTGCAGCGGAGAAGGGACAATGGGGGTGTCCACCCGCCGAGGGACAGCGAGATGGCACAGGGCCGAGGATGCTGCAGGGAGGGTCTTTGGGGACAGGGGGCAGGGAGGCGAGGGGCTACCTGACTGCTTCCCCGGGATGCAGGGCCAGCCTGTCCCCAAACTGGGACCAGAGCGGGGTCCACCACAGTGTTTAGGATGGCATCAGGGGGCTGCAGGTGGGTGAGTGGCTCTCCAGGTTCGCTGGGGCCTGTGGGGTGAGCTCCCTCAAGGTCAGCGGCTCAGTTCCGGCAGAGGTGGGTGGCCGCACTGCAGGGTCTGGGGCTCCCTGACACACCGCACCGTTGTGCCCTGTCATTTCCCCCCACCCCCACCTTTTCTCTCCTTTGACCTTCCTCCCCCATCCTCCTTTCCACCAGCACTTTTTGTGCACATCCTGTACGCCAAGGTCTGTGCCCAGTGCGTTACCAGCACTGCCTCTTTAACCCTAAGAGCCCCGTGGAGTCGGTATCATTGTCACCCATTGTGTTGATGCTAAGACCCGGGCCCAGAGAGGTCAGTCACTTGCCCCAGGTGGCTCAGCCTGTCACCCCCCACCCACCCTCCAGGAGCTCAGGCTTTAAGCCAGTGGCTTCCAATTATGGAAGACTGACACATCCACCCCGGGAAAATCTAAACCAAACGTGGCTGCGGCCAGGCGCCTTTGGGCAGTGCCTTGACCCCTGGGGCTGGACGGGAGAGGAAGGCCAACTCTGCCCGGTGCTGGGCTGGATACGGCCCCACCCAGGAAGTGCCAGAGAGGGGTCTGGGCTGGCCTGGAATGTCAGGCAGACCAAAGACAGCACATGGTGTCAGGAGTTTTATTGGCTCTCGAATCTGTCGGAGAGCAGGCAGCTCCCCGCAGGTCCCCATGGTGGAGCCGAGGGAGTTCGGATGGATGGGTGCGTGTTGATGTCAAATGGATCTAGGAATCTACACAGAGGCCAGAGACCAGAAAAGGAAATAGGAAACCAAACAGAACAGCCGCAGGAAGTGCCACCTCCTGACCCTCACCCCCCTCCCCACCCCCGCCCACCCCGCCAAGCTAATGCATCAGAAACAAACTCATGGGCTTTGACAAAGGAAGGGGAAGGTTGGGGATGAATTTCATTAGCAAGTCCAAACTGAGGCAGGAGAAAGGAAGAAGGTGGGGGGGGGGGTGGGGAAATCGACGATGCCAAAAATAGTAAGCCTTCCTAACTCTGCTCATGTCCGGAGTCACAGCTCAGCAGCACTTTGGAGAAAGAGCAGAAGTGTGGTGCTCAGGCTGCCCACAGCTCGGGGATAGCCACGTGCCCCGAAGGTTTGTCTGTTAGGAAGGTGGCTTAGCTGGGGAGCCCGGTCCGTCTTCCTGGGCAGACGGGGCTGCCCTACCAGGGTGGGGGCTGGCTCTATGGCTGGGCCCAGAGGCAGAGAGAGCCCGGGAGAGGGCAGGGGACTCTGGGGGCCATGCTGCCGAGAGGAAACGGTGCCTCTGCGTGGATGGGGCTGCGTGCCCCGCGGGCGGTGCCCCTGGGTTTGGGGCATTTCTCGAGCTGGACGGCGGGGGAGCCCCTAGCCCTGCTGGGAGCATGCGCACGGGGCCGGAGCAGGGAAAGGGCAGCCTGGGGCCTTGCTCCCAGGTCCTCCTGAGAAACTGGGCAGGTGGCAGAGCTCAGGGGTCTATGCCCCGGCTCATGAAAGCAGGAGGGCTCCGGGGGGGCTGAGGCCTAGGAGTGGGGGGGCTGAGGCCCAGGAGTGGGAGGGCCCGTCCCAGGTCTCACGGGGAGTCAGTGGGTCATTTAGCCCCTGGTCCATGGCTGCGTCTGCCCTACCGCATCGGGGCTGAGGACCGGACTGGGTATTTTAGTGTGGACACTTCCGACGCGGGGGGAGCAGCACATGGCCTCCTCCCCACTCCATTTTCACCAAAAAGCCAGTCGGGGCTGTGCATCCCAAGGGAGCTCCCCCTTCTAGGGAGATCTGCCCAGCTGGGGGCCCAGCTCAATCAACCAGTGTCTCAGCCTCCTGGCGCTTAGAGCCAGGGTGTGTGTGGGAGGGGTGGGGGGAGGCCCTGTTCTGGGACGGGGTGCCTGGTCCCCAAGTCGCCAGGCGAGGCTTGTGCTGCAGGGCCCCTAGCATCGCGGCTACCACCCCTTCTTTGAACAAGTAGGTAGACTGAGGCCCAGGGAGGGAGGGACACGGCCAGGCGGTGAAGCCAGAGATGCCGACTTGCTGGGGCTGAGACGGAGGCCGCCTTCCACGGCCCCCTCCCTAACGGCAGCATTGGTAGCAGCAGCCTGGCGTCTATGCTCCGGAGCCCTACCTCACCCTGCAGCCTGCCACCCGGATGCTACCGCACACCTGTGCCCGCATCATGCCCGCCTCCCTTCCGGACCCAGGTCCCGGGGGCCACCACCCAGGGCGGCCACACTACTTTCACTGGGTCTGACCACCGCAGCGAGCCCCGGAGCTCCCCAACGGGCCCCCGTGAGGACGCGGTTGTGAGGCAAGCTGGACGGAGCCTGGGTCCCGGCCCAGGGCCAGGCTGGGACGCTGTGGGCCCCCACCGTGGTCTCAGGGCCTGTCGGCGGCCGGGGGCGCCCTCAGACGTCGGTGCTGATACTGCGGCTCCGGGAGAAGGCCTCCCGCATGGCCGAGAGGCGGCTGGGGTTGAGGGCCTGCAGGGCCCCGAAGCTCCCGGGCGGCAGCGCCACGTCCTCCCGGCTGACGCTCTTGTGGGCGACGCGCTCCCCGCCGTTGCGCACGCCCTCGTCCTCCTGCAGGAAGAAGGTGGGCGGCTCGTAGTGGGAGCAGCTGCGGCAGAGGGCGCGGGCCTGCGGGGACTTCTGGCTGAAGGAGGCGGCGGCGGCCGGGTGGAGCGCCGGCCCGTTGGTCAGCACGAGGCTGCGGTGCGAGTGCGGTGGGGGCAGGTGCGAGTGCACGGCGAAGTCGGGCTCCTCCTCGTCTTCCTCGGACTCCTCCTTCTTGCAGCAGTAGTACTGCGGGCAGAGGGCCACTGTGACCGCCGGCTCCCCGGCTCCCCTCGCTGCACGTGTGCGGCACCCAGCTCAGACACCCGCGTCCCTGTCACCACCACTCACGGGAGCTCGTAATCCAGGCACCCCGGACTCCCGGGATCCCTAAGTGAGGGATTCGCTCGTTTCAGCCCACGGCAACTGGGGGCAGGTGCAACGGCCAACTCCATTTTGCAGGTGGGGAAACTGAGGCACAGGGGGGTGCAGGCAGCCTGAAAGCAGCAGAGCTGGGATTCGAGCCCAGGCAGTCTGGTCCCAATCTAGTTCCAGGGCACCAAGCCGTGCTGCCTTGCCCTATGCACGTGGCTTCCTGTCCTCTCTCAGGAAGAAAGACGCGGGGGACCTAGGACAGCCCTAGAGTGTGGGTGGGGCAGGGAGTGCACAGGTGGTGGAGTAGCACCGCCCAAGGGCTCACCCCTGCTCCCCGCTTGGCAGCTGTGTGACATCTGCAAAGCCCCTTACCCTCTCTGAGCCTCAGCGGACTCACCTCGCAGGGAGTCTGGGGAGCCGTCATCACCGAGCCCTCACAGGTGGAGTCCGGGGGTGCCGTCTGCCTTGCACCTTCTTGGAGACCTGACTCTTCCGCCTTCCTGGGCCCTGGCTCCCTCCCTCTGCAGGGCCCCCTCCAGGCTTCCCTCCCCCCCACCCCCCACCCCACCAGCTCCCGGAGTACCTGGAGCCGGCAGTAGCACAGAACCGCGATGATGCAGAGCAGAATCACAGTCGCCAAGATGCCCCCGGTGATGACCACAGTTCCGGCTGTCATCCGCCCCCTTCTCCATCAACAGCCTGCAATGCACAGCACCAGCTTCACCACATTGTCAGCTCGTTGCAGAAGGAAGCTGTTCTAGGTTAGGAGGTTGAGGAAGCGCTCCGAAAGGGAAAACAAAAAACCCGACTGCATGCAGGAGGCAGCGGCTGGGCCTGAGGGTCAGGTGGGACATCCCCCTCTGCCTCTGCCTCTGCCAGCAGTTTCCACATCTGTAGGAGATGATGCTAACAGCACACCCCCTTGCTCTCGGGGTTCCCTGTAGGTTTCTTGAGCACGTATGTGAGTGCTCAGCCTAGCACGCTTTCAGCCTGGGTGACAAGCTCACGCATTTAAAAATTTACCCAAATGCAGTCGGGCTGAACGTATGGTTTTGTAACCTGCTTTGTCACTTTACCAGCTCATCCTTATTTTTCCTTACCATTAAATTTTCTTCTGTAACATAATTTCGAACCATATTCCATTTTATAACATAACTGATCCCTTTTTTTAAAACTTCAAATCACCAGTAAAATACACGACATAAAATTTACCATCTTGACCATTTTTAAGTGTACAAGTCAGTAGTGTTAAGTATATTCGCTTTGCTTGCAACCGACTTCCAGAACTTTCTCATGTTTCGAAACTGAAAACCAAACTCCTTTTTGGGGTTTAGGCTGTTGACATTAAAAAATAAATCTTAAGCCAACATTTCCATACATGTTTGCGTAGCTAAAAACGGAAGCCACTTGAATTGCAGGACCGACTTCAATTACCTGTCCAGGATAAGTTCTCAGAAGTGGGATTTCTAGGCCTAAGGATGTGCCCCTCGTAAACTACTGTGGAAAATTTCAAACACACACAAAGTAGAGAGGATGCACAATGCGGTCACCAGCGGTGCTCTTGTGAGCGCTGTCTGGCCGGGTGCTGATAAACTCGCTCTTGGAGTGAAAGCACCCTGACCTGTGCCATTTGCTGATGCTCGTGCCGTAAATATTCTCACTGCGGCCCATTCCAAGGGACCAGGCTTTAATAGCCGGCTTGCCGTATCCCTGGACGGTTAACAGCTCTGAGGTACCAGTTGCCGCTGAGCACATCCTGCCTCAATTTCCACCCCCTACCTTTTTTTTTTTTTTTTTCCGCCAGGGGAATAGCATGGCACGGGCGATTGAGTTCCCTAAAGAAATCCCAGAGTGTATTAGTTTACTCATAAATACTTCAGTGCGGAATCTGACAGGTGAGGACCTTTCAAAAGCCTCCAGTCATCTCCACAGTGTCTTTTTACAGTTGGTTTTGCTCAAATCAGGATCCAGTTTGCCTCTTTTGACTGTAGAAGAGTCCCCATCCACTCTCGCCCCTCCCCACCCCACGCTGTTTATAGAAGAGACTGGGTCATTTATCTTACAGAATTTTCCATGTACTAGAACTGGCTGCATTTCTCCCAGCACCATTTCATATGTCCCTCCATCACAGTTTTGCCCTCTAAACTGGCTTCCTATCGCTTCACTTTCAGGGCCCCACGCTGTCCTTGTCGTGATGTTGAGACTTGCCGGTGGGTTCAGCTGCCGTCAGCCCAATCCTCCCACCGTAAAATTCCCCATCAGCCTTCCACCTCACCCTTTCAGCAGCCACTGGAAATCATAGCCTACGTCTGTTATTTCATTAGGAGCTGCAAATAGCGACTTTTCAGATGCTATCATTTCTTCTGCGTGTATCAGCTCTGGTTCTTCTCTAAAGAACCTTCCCCATTACCTATCCGGTAATATTAAAAGACAGTCTGCAGAGGAAAGGCGTAGACACTCAGATCGTAACTTTTTCAATTTTCAGAATAAGTTGGTGCCCCATGAGGTTCGTGGTTGCTTTACAGTATTATTGTGATCTCACTGACTTGTATATACATCTGATGTGTTTTAAGCCATTGCAGTCATTATTCTTTTTGATGTTCAGATGATCCCACTGGGACCGTGGGTTTGGAAGCACCTCCAGGTTGACTCCGGTGTCATTTTGGTGGGACCCCGCTAACCCTTGGTGGCATGTTGCTTTTAGGCATAAGATGTCCCAGCTTATCTCCTGGGACACCCTGGTTCTCTTGCTGGGAAGTGGTTCTAGAGAACACAGTCTGGGCACTAGGGGTGCTAGCTGCTCCTGGGTTTCCAGGTTTTTCCGGTGGCCAGAGCTCGGAAAGACTTTTTTTTTTAAGGAACAGAAAAATGAACATGAGTTTATACTGATATTTCCATTTCAAATTAGAGATGAAAGGGTTTTTACATGTTAAAACGTGATGTCTATGTGACTTTTACAGTGCAAATTTTATTTCCTAATAACATGCACTTCATTATTTGCTTTTTCCCATCATATATAATAATTTAAAAGTAGCGTTACCGATGTTTTTACTAACAAGTCTACTGAATGGAATTTGATATCTGTTATTTTTTTTGTTCTTGGCCCCTTAGGGATGTGTAGTAGAAAGATTGTTTCAAAGTCACTTGAAATAATTCTTAGTACGGTTTTCTTTCCACCACCTCGATATTCAGGTTCATTTATTCTAGTTAGTTTTTACTTTCTTTAAAAAAACTGATTTAGCTTTGCTTTCTAATTGTAGAAAACATTTGGTTCCAAAGTCAAAAGCGTAAAACCAGGTGCATTCAGAGAGGTCTTGCACGCCCAGCCCCCCCTCCCCCGAGCCACCGCCCACCCTACTCTAACCAGAAGTAACCATTTCACTTAGTTCTGGGTTTATCCTTCCATTGCTTCTCTCTAAAAATATAAGCAAATATAGATTTCCTTCTCCTCCTAAGCGAAAGTGGCATTCTAGCTGCACCCTCCATACCTTCCCTTTTCACCCAGTAGTCTCTCCCCAGATACACCACGTTTCCCTAGGGGCGGGATTATCCCCAGGGGCCCCTAGAGCTCGCCCCGCTGCGTGAAGGGGCCCCACTCACTCAGTCAGGCCCTGCGGGCCGGGATCTGCGTTACCTCCCACGTCTTGCAATTACAGGAACGTGCCGTGAAGCGCTCTGTGCTGTGCACGTTTCTAAAGCTGTTGATATGCTTTGCCAAAGACTTGATGGAATTTGGGCCGATTTGTTCTCTTCCAGGAATGTGTGAGAACTGACAGACGGGGTTTTCGTTGGGAGACTCAGGGGGTCTGGGCGGTCGGTGGGTCAGGAGTGAGGGAGGCTGTGCCCCGCCTGGTGAGGCTGGCTGCTCAGTGGTTCCCCACAGGCTCGTCTGCAGGGTCAAGTGGCCTGGCAGGGAGTGGCCGGGCAGGGACGCCGGGGACGCTGGTCTATAGGTGGAGGAGGACGTGGACGTGTGCTCACAAGGGGGGACGGGGAGCGTCTTGTGTCGGAGGCACAGCTGGGATGGGAACCCAGGCCCTGAGCAGACAGAGAGATGGACTGAAAGGTAGATCCAGACAGGCCCAAAGCGACGAGACAACGAGACCCAGACTCACAGACAGCTCCAAATTCAGACAGACAGAGGTGCAGACAGGCAGATCCAGACAGCTGGACCAATAGGGCCCGGTCAGGAAGACACAGTGCAGGCCACACAGACAGAGCAGCAGCCCCAGGGACCCCTGCATTTCTGGGCGCCCTGCCGGGCAGCTCCGACCTTCCTCAGCCCCCAGGGTGGCTGAGGCCAGCTGGCCCACCAGCCCTGCCAAAGGTGCAGGCCGACCGGGGCCGGATCCAGGGAGCTGGGTGTGCAGAGGAAGCAACCAGCGGGGGACGCTGGGCAGGGCCAGCCCTGCTGTCCAGATGCGTTTCACGCTCTTCACAGAGGTGAGGCAAAGCAAAGCACGCAGCTGCTGGCGGAGCGCTGCGCCCCACGCCCCCAAACCCTTCCCTCCTGGGGGCTCACAGGGACACCCCGGCTTGTCTCAGCCTGACCCTGGAGTGGCCGGAAAGCGGGCAGTAGAGTGGACCCCTGACAGCGCTCCCTGGTCTTTGCGGCAGCTGTGGGAGGGCAGAGCAGGCACTGGGGCCCCAAATCTGCAGATGAAAAGACCGAGGTTCAGAGAAGGCCACCGTCACTCCTGGTGATCCAGCCAAAGCCCAGCCCCCCGTTCAGGGCCACTGATCCACGTGTGTCGTTCTGGCTAATGGGCCCATCGCAGCTGAAAGCCACGTGTGACCCACCGCCTGCCACGGGACATCCAGGGCCTCCCAGGCCCAGAGGGCTTCAGCAGCCTCCGTACTCCCTGCCGCTCCGCCGGCCACAGCTTGCTGGGGCTGGGATGGAAAGGCACCAGCCCCCCCAAGCTGGGCCAGCCCTCTTCTCTCTCCAGGGAAGTGGAACCAGGACCTGGAGACTGGCCAGTCCCTGCTGGTCCCTTGACCTTGGGTAGGGACATGGGCACTCAGGCTGCAGCCAGGGCGGCATGTGTGTGGAGGCAGGGGAGTTGGTCCAGGCGGGAAGAGAGGAAGGACACAGGTGCCCAGAGAGAGCCAGGCTGTGGTCCCAATTCACGGGATTCCATTTCCCTCCCTGAGATCCGCAGAGTGACTCTTGCCGTGAACACATCAACCTTGAGTGTTGTTCTGCCATTTGTACCCCCAAAAAGATCATTATGGCCCTACTTCATGGATGAGGGAACTCACTGGGCTTGGGAAAGGTCAAGGAGGAGGTCAAAGTGCGGGAGTTAAACTCAGCGCCCCCAACACCCCAGCCGGACGGACCCCTGGGAGCCAGCCTGGCTCTGCCCCCAGTTAGCTGCAAGCGTGGGGCTTCGAATACCTCCATTTCTCTGTGCCTCAGTTTCCTCCTCTGTAAAATGGAAGAACATGGAGGATTCCACCCCGCGGCAGGTGTGCTGTGCTCACTTTCCTATTGCTACTATGTCTCCCTCTCTGCCTCTCAACCCTCTATTAGGTCCCTGAGGGCGTGGCCACGGAGCCTCTCCCCGGGTCTGAGACACAGATGGCCCCTCGCTCTGCCCGGCTCTGGGTGGGGGGCCTCCAGCCACAGGCAGCCTGGCGGCGCGATGGGAAGGACCCCGGCACCGGCCGGGCGCCCAGGACTGTCAGCAGGCACAGCTCCAACGCTCTTGCCCCTTCCAGCTGGAGCGTCTCAGCCTCACTCTGCAGACACACGCACGCCGACGGGCAGCAACGCCCGAGCCGGGCGCCGCTCCCGGGACCAGGCCCGGGCAGCAGACGTGCACGCACACCACTGGCAGCTTCGCTTAGGTCCCAGCCTGACATCAGTCCACGGTCAACTCCGAACTGCCCCCGAGAGTGTGACATGGCCTCCCTCACCCCACCCTCCAGCCACCCCTATGCCCTTACTGTGCCCCACCCCAGGGATGCTCTTCCCTCTGCCTCTCCAGGCCTTCCCCTGCCATCAGTGCTCAGAACATGCCTTCTCCTCCAAGAAGCCTTCCTGGACTTCTTTAATGCAACTCACAGAACCTTGAAGTGCCAGTGCTGGGAGGGACTACGTCCCCCCCCGTCTGTTTAATGGGGGGTGTAGGGGGAAGCTGAGGCCAGTGCAGGGGTGGTGACCGTTGCGGGGGAGACATTCGTGACCTCACACAGCAAGTCAGTGGAAGAACAGCGACCAGAGGACCCTTTCCCCAAGTCCCACACCTTGCTGCCCTCGCTGAGCTGTCACCTCTCAGACCTCCTTCCTGTGCCTGGGGACGCTGCCCAGCTGGACACTGAGGTAACCAGGCCTGAGGGGCCCTGGTCCTGCCCTCGAGGGTGGGCTGGAGGGGGAGTGTCCCGTCATACACTTGCTGGTAACCCTGGGTCTCAGGCCACTCTCTGGGTGGGCCTCAGTCTCCTTCTCTGTAATATGGGTATGGGAGGATTTAGAAAACCAAGTCCTGCCAGCTCTGGACTTGAAGGACCTAGGTCTGTATCTTTAACCAGCCCTGCCTGTGAGGGGTCCGGATAACTGAGATGCATGACAAAGTTTCAGAATCACGAATGTGAAAATAATGCC
Source organism: Delphinapterus leucas (assembly GCF_059928025.1). NCBI lineage: Eukaryota > Metazoa > Chordata > Mammalia > Artiodactyla > Monodontidae > Delphinapterus > Delphinapterus leucas. Next base: position 122,918,996 of record NC_143134.1, on the reverse strand, counting down.
AGCTGCTGGTCCAAGCAATAGATCAGGATGGCATCCCGCAGGGGGGCAGAGAAGGGGAAGGACTGCAAACACTCCGATAAACTTGCCTGGGAGCTTAGAGGGAAACCGGGCTGATCCAGTGTCCCCTGGACACCTGTGTCCCGGGAATGGCTACGCCGAGTGCCCAGAGACCAACGGAGGGCTTTGGGGCTCAGGGGACAGTATCGCGTCAGGGAAACCGTGGGGGGCTTCCTGGAGGAGAAGGCTTCTGAGCCGTCCTGGAAGGATGGCCATCTGATGGGCCGGGCCGGGTTGGGCCGGGAGAGGAAGGAGAGGGGCAGCGAGGTGCCGGCAGGCCCAGTGCCAGCCTGGTGGAGGCTGCCGCCGCCGTCCCTCCTCCAGCTCCCTGGCCCCAGCCCCCGCCCCAAGTCTCCACGCACAGCCAGCCAAGACGAGTTGGCGAGGATTGAGCTGAATTGTTAATCTGCCCCCCGGGACCATAAACGGTTTTAAAGCTTTATAAACGGCTTTGCTTCCCTGTCCCCGCCCCCGATTTTTACAGGGACAGGCTGTGAGATGGGGCCTCCCTGGGCACCCCCGGCCCCAGAGTCTGTGGAGGGGGGCTGGGCGGGCCACGGCCCCTTCCGAGAGCCCTGCATCTCACGGGGAGCCGCCGCTTTACGAGCTCCGGTTGCCTCCTGCGGCGAGGAGATCCAGTGGGGTGGGGGGCAGGAAACACCTGGCAGTGGGGCAGACGCCGGCCCACCTGCCTCCCCCTTGCCCTCACGGAGCCCCTCCCCTGGCAGAGGACCCCCGCATGGCTGCCATCTGGACCACGTGTCCTGCACTGTTTCAGACTCTCCTCTGTTCCTGTTGCTCCATCCCACCCCTCTCTGCCTTGCGGACCAAGGATTGGGTCTCCTCAGTCTGCCTGTCTTACGCCCCTCCAGCACCCCCCACCCCTTCGCCTGTTCACCTGAGATGCCCGGCGCCCCTTCTAGGAGCCAAGGAGAAGCCCAGCCCTGCACCCTCCACACTGGCCGGGCCTCAGGCTCAACCAGCCCAGCGACTCCTAAACCCTCCAGGGACGGGAAGCCGGGAAATATGCAGAGGCCCAGGCCTCAGTGGGTCTGCGTGGGGCCCTGGGATCTGCTTGCTTCACAAGCAGCCCTTCCAACCGGGCGAAGATGGTGCCGTTCATTTCCAGACAGGGAGACCGAGCCTAGGGCAGCAGAGGTCAGAGCTGGGCTTGGGACCCAGGTTTGCCGCCTCGCTGCCAGGCCTTTCCGCATCCCGGTGCCTCGTCGAGGCTTATGGAGAGCCGGCATGCTTTTCCTCCACAAACGTCTGTCTGGTTACCAGAGCGCTCCTGCTACCTGGGAGCCCAAGGGCCCCGTCGTCCTCGAGCGGGAGTGGCCCGGAGTTCCTGTCTAGACCTCCTCCACATTTGGTCCTAATTTCACGCTCCGCGGGCTCCCAGATTCCTGCGTTTGGTAATAAGTAGACGGCGAAGTGCTCCGCATCGCTGGGGCTGGCCTCGGAGATGTTATCCAGAGCCTGGCTGGGGGTGGGGTGGCGGAGTCGGGGCCTGGGGCCCGGAGAGGCAGCTCCCAACACCACCTGGAGTGTCCTCCCGCCAAGCTCCATCTTCAGCCCGGATCAGCTCAGCCCTGAGAGCGCTCGGGCCAACCAGGTGCGGGGGACCCAGTAAGCCAGGCGTGTGCCCGCCTAGGGTTCCAAGGCCAGAGGACGCCTGCAGCAGAGGGCTTGGCGCTGCCAGGTGGGCTGGGTTGCTAATGTTTAGGAAATGTTGTGGCTGCCTCTGGCCGGCCGGCTTTGTGGTCTGGACTCCTCGAGGACCCCCAGAAAGAGCACAGGGGCTGTGCCATTTTGCCAGCCATTTCTGGGGTTCACAGAATTCCAGAAGCTCTCCCCATAGCCCTGCTGAAGAGCCCCTTGGGATGAACAATGTGAGAGCAGGGCCCTACCTGGGGTCCACTGCTCTGTTCCTGAAGCCCAGTCCAGAGCAGGGCCCACGGTAGGGACTCAGCGCCGACTGGGAATGAATGACCTGCCGGGGTCCTTGAGCTCTTGAAGGGTGAACCGGAATTTCCTAGTGGGACCCTGGCAGAGCTCTCAGGGGGCGGGGAGGAAGGCTGGGGGTGTGATGGGGAACGGCAGGTCCCTCCTTTCTCTGGGCCTCAGTTCAGCAACATCAGGGTTAATGAGAACAGCGTCAGTGCATTGATCTCATTTCTCCCTGTGGCCGCCCCAGGGTGGAGGGTGGGACACACCCACTCTCCCAGGCCACGTGGGAAGCAGGGCTCAGACGCATCTCTTTGCTCGATTACCCCACTCACGTTTTCTAGGGGTGCACTGAGGCTGGAGGAGTGAGTCAACCCACCGAGTAAGCAGAAAACCCGACTGGATGGACACCCCATCTTTGTGGACCTGCCCGGCCCACCGTGGATATGGCTGGAGCTGAGGAAAGGAGCTTGCAGCTCTGTGGTCCAGGAGGGGAGGATCCAGGGCAGACCCCAGGGCCTGGTGGCTGGGCCGTGGCCAGGAAACTGGAGGGAGCAGGGCTTTGCCCCACCTGGGTGGGCCGGGGTCTCCGGGCACCTCCAGCTGGGTGGCCTTCCTGCCCCCTCTGGCACGGTCCCCAGGGAGTAGCAGGAGGAACCCCTCCTGGCCTCCATCAGAAGCTGTGCCAAAGCCGCCCGGGGCCTCCCTGGTCCTCTGGGGCAGCGGGTGGCACCTGGGAGGGCCCTGGTCATCCTGGGGGGGAGGCCCGGCCCAGAGGGGCCTTTCGTGAGGCAGGCCCTTGGAACCGGCTCCAAAATTAAACCCTCAGTTGTGGCTGCTGCTGTATGGCCCGAAGCCCCCGCCCTGCTCATCCAGATGGGCAGAAACTCGGGGTGCACTGGGGTGTGTGGTCACACGAAGTTGGATCCCCCAGCTCCGTGGGGGCATGGCTGGTGGTGCGGAAGTCCGCGAGCATGTCTCTGCCCCTTCGCCGTGCAGACGGGCAGCTGTGCCCCAGAGAGGGAGCCTTGCCCAGGGTCACCCCGACCTCTGCCACAGAGCGAGAGCTGGGCACAGGCTAGCGACCCTGGACCGCCTCCCTGGGTCCCAAGGTGGTGGCGGGAGGAGGGGAGGGGTGGGAGGAGGGCGAGGCCCCCCGCTGCCGGACGTTGAGCTCAGCAGCTCCCAGACCTCTCCTGTCCACCCTCCTCGTGGTCTGAAGTAGTATACACGGCTGTGGAGAAGCTCACGGTTCACGCCCATCTCTCCAGCCGGCCCTCCAGCTGTTGACCCCAGCACGGCACAGAGGCTGCCGGGGTATCCCAGGACCTGGGGTTCCTGCCCCGCCCTCCTGCCCATGCTGCACCACGGGGGTTCCTGAACCCAAGTCTGGACTGGTCACCGCCTCCCTCTAACACCTTGCGTGGCTCCCCAGTGCCTCACAACAGCAACAAGCGCATCGTCCCGTCCTGAGCACCTCCTCTGTGCCAGGCAGGGCACAGCACCCTTGACCAACATCTTTAATCCCTAGGAGAGCCTGAGCAGGGTCACCATGACCCCATTTTACTGACAAGGAAACGGGCAAAGAGTTGCACGTGGCTCACACGATTAGCCGTGGGGACCAGGGGGTGAACCTGGGTGCGCCTCCCAAAGTGAGCGTCTTGTCTTCTCCCTCCTTCTCCCACCCCGCCCCAGCTTGCCTACGGGTGTCAGGGGCAGGGGTGCACCTGCCTCCTCGCCCACTGCCCGACTGGAAGCCCCGTGAAGGCAGGAACCTGGCTGGCGCCAGTTCTGCGGTCCTCCTGCCACCAGGGGGCAATAGAGCGCAAGGACACAGCAGTGGCTGCAAAATGCGGGCGGATGTGAACTGAGTCGGGGTCCGTTTGGCAACAAGCCTGCGCTGAACAGGCCCCCTGAACGCGGGGAGGGGAGGCACGGGGGTCTTGCGTCTGTGGCCCCCACCTCCCGCGCTGCCTGCCCGCAGCGTGCCCTGGGCAGGTAGTGCGTGCTGCGGGCCAGGCCCGCGTTGGGGTACCCGTCAGAAGGAAGGCAGCTGGCATGCACCATTCCGGAACTTTCTGGGCTGTGGTGGGATCTTTACGGGAGGGCGGGTTGGAGACCCCGAGGGAGCCCCAGCTCAGCTGCAGACGCCGCGGGCTTTTTCTCTCCCTTAAAATAACCACGTGGAGAAGCCGGGTTTGCAAAACCCTTTCTGCTCCTTGACGTAACTTTTTTCGCCGTTTTTTTCTTTTCTAACTTCCTCTTCCAAGAACTGGGCACGGCCCCTGGTACCAGCTCGGAGCTTGGCGGGCGCACAGGAGGGGGCTCCAGGCCAGGGCTTCCTGGGACCATCAGAGCACTGTTCATTAAGCACAGACCATGTCCGGCCGCTGGGCAAGGGCTCTCCCCTGGGTGTTTCACTTCGCCCTCACGGTCGCTCTCAGCACCGGCGAAGAAACAGGCGCCGGGGGTTGGGGGTTAGGGGGACTCTGCGTCTGGAGGGGCAGGAGGGAGGAAGCACAGGCAGGACCCCATTTGGCCTCTGCCCATCCCTGCGGCTCAGCCTTGACGTCCATGAAACCCTCACGACTCAACCAGACCCAGGGGGGCAAACAGAGGCTCAGAGACTCACCAGGGACGCCCCGGTCCCAGGCGATTCAAGGGCCACCTGCCAGCGCAGGCTGGGCTCCTGACCCCTCGGCCACGCGGCTGCCCCAAGCATGGGAGAGCGGGCTTTCGGGGCCAGGCCTGACCATGGCTCCACCGTAGGAGGGCCTGCCTGCCGGGGGGCTTTCTTGTGTCCACAGGGCGCTGGCCACTGCCCAGGCCTGAGGGGATGACAGTAACGTGCCCCCACCCCGCCAGACCACTAAGGCATCCAAGTGAATCAGCCATCCCACTTACACGGGGGCTTCCCACCCACTCCCACTGCCTGTCCTGGCCACTTCCCTGCCCGTTCCTTTGACAAAGCTGTTGTCTGTTACGTGCCGGTGCTGACCTCAACTTCCGAGAACTCCTCTCTCTGCCAGGGGCCCCTGGGTGCCGAAGGGCCAACAGAGCAGTACCATTCTGGGTTGGGGAGACCCCCAGGCCTAACCTCAGGGCGCTGTCCCCCTGGCTGTGTGTTGCGGTCAGTAACCGTGGCTGAGACAACACCATGGCCTCAGTGCTTCATCCTGTCCTGTTCCCGCCTGCCTCCCTGCCAGAGCCTGGGCCAGGCCGGCCCCCCAGCCAGTGCCAGCCCCCTCCGGGGCCCCCATCAAATTGGAGATTCTCACCTGGGCTGCACCAGCTTCCCCGGGGGCAGGCGGGGTGGGGGGGGGGCGGGGGCTCTGGACAGTGGGGATTCCCCTGGAAGTTTCTGCTCAGAGGTCCAGGTGGGCTGAGAATGCTCATCTCGACAGTTCCCAGGGGATGCTGAGGCTGCTGGACCAGGGACCACGCTTGGAGAACTACTGTCCCAAAGGATGGGCCCCCCAAAGCAAGTATGGACCAGCAGTGGCTCCCAGTTGGCCCTGAATAAAGCCCACGCCCACCAGGACCAGCCCAGATGCCCCACCTCTGCTTGAGGATGGGACTGCATCGCGGAGGTGCACGCTGGCCTCAGGCCTGTGCTTGCCCCACGGTCCCTTGGCTTGGGGTGCCCCTGGGACTATGCCCACTTCCTTCCAGGTGGCCGATGCCTTCTGATCCTAACGGCTGTGCTCAGGCCTCCCCTTCTGCGGGAAGCCTGCTCTCTCCTCTGTGCACCGGGCTGCCCTCTCCATCCCTTGCGGTTTCACCCTCAACCGCTTTCCTGCCAGTCCCCGCGGGGGCACAGCCTCACCTTGCTGCACAGACCCCGGTAAACAGCAGGAGCTCTATATACGCCTGTGGATTGAGTCACTGGCCAAAGCAGAACCCCTGGGGGCTAAGCACTGGGGGAGGGGGAGGGGGCCGTTGGAGCCATTGATGAATTTACAGGAGGAAGATCAAGTTGGCTGTGAAGGGCTCATGCAAGAAGGGTGAGGGGAGGAGGGATGCTGAGCCTGTGAGCCCAGGGGACCCCAACCAAATCTGTCCCCGCTCCACGCCTGCAATGTGACATGGGAAAAACCCCACTGGGTTTACCATCTGCGAAAGCTGGGTGGGGACAGTGCCTGCGCTGGCGGTGCTCTGCAGAGAACGTGCACGTCACTCCCTTTAAGCCTCAGCATCGCCCTAGGAGTCAGAGTTATTAACCCCATTTTACAGATGGGGAAACTGAGGCTCAAGGAGACACTGTCACCTGCAAGGTCGGTGACAGGCAGAACCTGGGGCCAGGCTGGGGGTCAGGAGGCTTTTTCAGCAATGCCTGCTGCCTCTGGCATCTCACAGCGATTGGACGAGCACCCAGTCAATCACCAACAGCCAGTCCCACTCCAGGACCTGGAGGGGGTGGGGAGACTCGGCAGCAGCCCTGCGCTCCGGGGAACAGAGGTACATGGTGGTGAGTGCAGTTCAGGACGGAGGTCACGGTCAGCGCAGACTTCAGCGCTAGGGAGCAGTTAGCAGTGCCGGGTGTGTGGGGCGTGATTTCCCTATTAGAGCATAAACACCTCCCTCTCCGGCCTCAGGACCTGCCTCTGCCCACTCTTGGCCTCTCTCTTCACCCTGCAGCCTCGCCCACAATCACTGGCCTGAGCTGCTCCAGGCCTATGATTTCTTTGCTCAGAGCATCCCCAGTGACACCCGGGGACTTGAGGAAATGCAGAGTCCGGTCCCGCCCAGACCCACCGAGTCAGAAACTCTGGGAGTGGCCCAGCGAGCTGTGCCTTAGCCTCAGGCAGCCCATCAGGATCGCCCCCCAACCATGCCCCCCAGCCCAGCCCAGGCTAAGGACGTGAGACCCTCGGGGGTCCAGGTGTCTCCGATGTGCAGCTCAGGCTGAGTTGGGAACACAGACATCTACGGATGCAGTGCTGGCAGGCGGATCTGCCCCGAGAATCCTCACAGGGGCTGAGGGACCTGACTCGGGGTTCACCCCATAGCCTGCACGAGTCCTCAGAGCCCCGTGCGGTTGTACCCGGTGGCAGTGGAGGCAACAGCGGGATGCACCTTGCCGCAGTGCAGCTCGCAGGGGGCAGACGCCCCCATCTCTGGCTCGCCCCGCTCAGCAGTCCAGACAGGATGTTGCAGCCAAGTTCCCGCCAATCCTGCCGGGGACTTTCCTGGCGAGCTCTGGAGCCCAGAATTGGCCACTTCAGTCATGCCCTCTGCCATCCCCTGGCTCAGGCCACCCTCAACCATCTCATCTGAGCAGCCGTGGTTTGTTATATACGTTCTCTTGCAGAACCTTCACTGCAGCCCCTGAGGGATTCCTGCCACCCAGAGGCTTGGCTCCGATGCAGCCCGGGCTCATGCCTGGCGGTGCTGGCTCTCTCTCCCAGCCCTGGTCTATCTGCGAGTCAGAAAGACTTGGGTGTGGATCCAGGCTCTCCTCCCTCGTGCCAGGGTGGCCATGGGCATCAGAGTCTTTATCTTTAGAGCAGGATGTTAATGCCAGTCTCCCAACCTCCTTCCCCTCCTCCCTCTTTTCCACAAGCATTTATGGAGTGCGGGGTGTGCCGCGTGGTGGGCACAGCAGTGAACGGGGCCAGGGCCCCTGCCTCCTCCGCGGGACTTCCGGGCAGCCTGGATGCACACCCCTGCCCAGAGCCTGGTCTGGAGACGCTGGTAGCCTCAACGGAGCCCCCGCTGACCTCCTCGCCTTTGTATTTTGATTTTTTTTTTTTTTAAACAAAATGCGCCCGTTCCATATAGACTGTGCTGAGCTTTGTCTCCCTTCAGGTCAGCACATTCGGGCCACGGCTCTCCCTGCAGAGCACCCCAGCAGTGCAGCCAGCATCCCTCTGGAACGAAGCTCTGAGCGTGACTCTCCTGGTCCAGGCCCCAAACATCTGGTGTTCCGGGCCTGCTGCACTTGTCCCTGATTTGCCTTTCCAGGCTGGTTGGCTATCCCTGCAACGCTCCCTTAAACGGGTCTGGCTAAGGTGTTTGTTCCCGGGGCCTTAAGACCACAAACTTTGCATTGTCTTGCCTCTGGGCCTTTGCTGGTGCCATTCCATGGGACCCTGAACTCCCTTCCACCTCTGCTTATGAAATCCCCAGCCATCAGTCTGCACGCTCCTTGAGAAAACCTTTCCTGACCCCCAGCCCCTGGATACGACTCCTTCTTTGGGATTTAATAGCACTCGCTGTCCAAACTAGGCACCTGGCATTTATAATTTATCAACAATTCAACACAATAATTCACTGAGCTCCTGCTGCATCCTGGACTCTGTTCTGGGTCCCTGCCTTTGTGGAGTTTTCAGTCTCGTTGGGGGACACAGATGGGGCGTACGGAGGGAGCATTCCGGGTGCTCGTTGGCGGGGGGTGGGCAGCTGGGAGAGGTGGCTCCTAGAGAGTGACCCCGGTGCCGGGACCTGAAGGATGAGAAGGGAATGACAGGATAGAGCATCGACAGAGGAAACAGCACATGCAAAGGCCTGGGGGCAGGCAGCGTGAGGTGGACTGAGGAGCCAGAGCGCACGAGGAGGAGGAAGCACGAGGACGGGGCGCGGGGGGAGGTCAGCAGGGGCCTGGCTGCGCAGCACGTTCCGTCTGCGCCTGGCTCAGCCTTCACGGAGCCCTGGTCCTCACGTGGCGCGCCTGCTGCAGCTCGGGGGCCCTTCCTCCCTGAAACGACTCCTACATCGGCCGTCCTCATGTTTGGATGAGCATCCAGTCGCCCGGGAAGCTGGTGAAGCAGCTCTGACCAGTGGTGTGGGGTTGCTGAGACGGAACACGTTTTTGTTTTTTTTTTTGTTTTGCGGTACACGGGCCTCTCACTGTTGTGGCCTCTCCCGTTGCGGAGCACAGGCTCCGGACGCGCAGGCTCAGCGGCCACGGCTCACGGGCCCAGCCGCTCCGCGGCACGTGGGATCTTCCCGGACCGGGGCACAAACCCGTGTCCCCTGCATCGGCAGGCGGACCCTCAACCCCTGTGCCACCAGGGAAGCCCCGGAACACGTTTTAACAAGCGCTGGGTGGTGCTGGCGCTGCCGGTCTGCAGGGGCCCTGGAACACGTTTTAACAAGCGCTGGGTGGTGCTGGCGCTGCCGGTCCGCAGGGCACACTTAGGGGGCAGAGCGCCAGAGCCCTTAGCTGATGCTGAAGCTGCCGGACAGGTCCTTCCTTCCCGGCTTCCTGTGCGGCCTCCTCCCCGTCTCCTGACCTCTAAGTGTCCAGGGCCCAGGGGTCCAGGCCTCACACTCCCTCTCTGGTACACAACCACTCCCAAGGTGACCTTCCCCAGCTCTCCACACCTCTGGACAACATCCAGATTGGTAGCCCCGGCCCTGCCCTGGCCCTGCTCCATGACTGCCGGCCGGCCTCGGTCCCTGCAGGCACAGCGCAGGGAACACTGGTGTGCAGGAAACCCAGTTCCCGATGCGCCTCCTGCAGCGCCGCCACCCCAGGGAATGGCACTTACACCCTTCCAGCTGCTCGGACCCCAAACCCCCTAGTCCCCCGGGGCCCCTCCGTTGCTCTCACTTCACACCCGATCTGTCAGCAGATCCTCCAACTCCACCCGGAGTCTGACCGCTTCCCACGCCTCCTCCTTTTCCAGGCCCCTCCCCTCAAGCCTGGGCTGCTGCCTGAGTCCCCACCCCCACTCCCACCCCCGGCCGCCTGCTCTCCACACAGAGGCTTTAGGCTAGAGCTCTCTCCATCCTCTTCTCAAACATCCCCGTGGGCCTGTGTCACTTAAAATAAAACACGACATCATGGCATTGCTGCACCCACAAGGCCCACCAGCCCCGCGCAGCCCCTCTTGGACCACGTTTCCTGCCTCTCTCCCCTGCTCACACCAGGCCCACTGCAGCCTCAGGGCCTTTGCACTGCCTGTTCTCTCTGCCTGGGATGCACTTGTCTCATGGGCTCTTGTCCTCGTTCCATGCAGGTCTCTGCTCAAATGTCTCCTCCTCAGAGACCTTCTCTGACCATCTATCCGAAATAACCCCCTCCCTACCGTGGCTGCCCTTCACCCGGTGAGGCTCGTCCTTCCAGGAATTTGAGTCGCCGAGGACAGGGGCTCCATCTGTTTTGCTCCTTGCTGTATCCTGGCGCCCAGAACGGTGGCTCATAGCAGGTACTTGGTAACTCTCAGCTGAGTGATGAATGAATAAATGAAGCCAGGGGGAAGGCATGGAAGGGTGCTGACCAGGACGGTACCTGGGTCAGTTCTGCTTTTTAAGAACGCCTCTGTGGCTGCAGGGTGGGTGGGAGGGGCCGTCCAGAGGCTGTTGTAGGCATCAGGTGACAGGAGAGGGTGGGGCTGGAGAGAAGGGGAGGGGAGGGGGTGACTGGGAGGAGTCCTGGGGACCCCGAAGCTTCCGGCCTGGGCAGCTGTGTGAGAGGAAGCGCGGTGTAACATGGGGCTGGTCTCCAGGCTCTGCGTCACCCTGGCCAAGTCACTTAACTCCTCTGTGTCCTGGTTTTCTCAGTGACAAAATGGGGGTGACACCGGGACTCCCCTCATAATTGGGAGCACTAACCCACATCATGAGAGCAGCATTAGCTAATCAGAGTCCTGGTCAAGGTGGAGGAGCGGGGCCCAGATTTATCCCACAGCCTGAAACAACTAAGCATCCAGGACAAAAAGCTACGAAATAATAGCTTCCAAGGCACTGACATCAGATGATGAAGGACCATCCTCAAGAGATGCGCAAGGAATGAGGAGAGCCCAGGACCGTCCAGGCTCCCCACCTGGTGACGGTCTCCAGGCTCCCCACCTGGTGACGGTCTCCAGGCTCCCCACCTGGTGACGGTCTCCAGGCTCCCCACCTGGTGACGGTCTCCAGGCTCCCCATCTGGTGACGGTCTCCAGGCTCCCCACCTGGTGAGAGTCTCCAGGCTCCCCACCTGGTGAGAGTCTCCAGGCTCCCCACCTGGTGAGAGTCTCCAGGCTCCCCACCTGGTGACGGTCTCCAGGCTCCCCACCTGGTGACGGTCTCCAGGCTCCCCACCTGGTGAGGGTCTCCAGGCTCCCCACCTGGTGACGGTCTCCAGCCTCCCCACCTGGTGACGGTCTCCAGGCTCCCCACCTGGTGAGAGTCTCCAGGCTCCCCACCTGGTGAGAGTCTCCAGGCTCCCCGCCTGGTGAGAGTCTCCAGGCTCCCCACCTGGTGACAGTCTCCAGGCTCCCCGCCTGGTGAGAGTCTCCAGGCTCCCCGCCTGGTGACAGTCTCCAGGCTCCCCGCCTGGTGAGAGTCTCCAGGCTCCCCACCTGGTGACAGTCTCCAGGCTGCAGAGCAGGGGAACCCAGGCAGGGCCTGCTGGTACCCCCTGAGTTGAGGAGAGAGAGCTGAGAGTCCAAGGACGCTGAGTGGCCAGAGTGCACAGGGCAGGGTCCTGTGCATGAGGAGCTGCACAGAGAGAAGTACAAATCTCTGTAGAGGGTCCCCTTGAGTAGTCAGCTGAGTGCTGATGAAACTCCCAGAGAAAGAACTTTTTTTTTTTTTTTAAGAGAAAAAAACATTTGAAAGGGTTCTAGGGAACAATACTGGAAGCTCACACAGATCCGGGAATAGTTCCTGCTCCTATCAGAGAGGAAAACTTCATAATTCCTGGAGCATTGGGTAGAGAACTCAGAAGGGCTTTGGCTAAATGTGCTCTGGTCTTGCCTCCCAAAGTGTAACAGCTGGGGCTGAAACAAACTGTTTCCAAGTAACAACCACACCCCAGAACAAAGTTCACAAATATATATATAGGGGTCTAGCACCCAACAAGGTAAAATTCACAACATCTGGCATCCAGTAAGAAATTACTTGGCACGCAAAGATGCAAACGAATACAATCCACAATCGAGAGAAAAATCAACTGAAACTAACCCGGAAATGGCAGGTGATAGAATTAGGAGACAAGAACATTAATGAAAACAGTTACTATAACTGTCGCCCACATGTTGAAACACTAGAGAAGAAACTGGACACATGAAGTAGAAACAGAGAAGATGTGAAAAGGAACAAAACCAAATTTCTTGAGATAAAAAAGCTACGATGGCTGAGATGAAAAATACACTGGATGGGGTTAACATCAAATTAGATATTGCAGAAGAAAAGATAGGTGAACTTAAAGACAGCAATAGAAACTATCCAAAATGAACACACAGAGATAAAAGACAAAACATAAGTAAGTAAGCAGAGCTTCCGTGAGATGTGGGAAACTTCAAGTGACCTCATATATGTGTAACTGGGACCCCCAAAGGAAGGGGGATGCAGAAAAGTGAGTAGAAGAAGTACTGGATGAAAAATTTCCAAATTGAGTGAAAACCTATGGACCTACAGATCCAAACAGTCAATGAAACACAAACACAAGAAGCATGAAGAAAACGACACCGAGGAACATTATAATCAAATTCCTTAATACCAGTGATAAAGACACAATCTTAGAGAAAAAAGTCACGTGCCACATGTAGAGGAACAAAGACAAGAAGGGCGGCCGACTTTGCACTGGAAACGATGAAAGCCAGGAGACTGAAAGAAGGCACATCAAACTAGAATGTTCTATCCAGCAAAAAATCTTTCTGAAATTAAGATGAAATCAAAGACAGTATTAGTATTGTTCCCCCTTCTTGACTATGATGCCCCGGAGGGCAGGGCCCATGGCTCAGCTCCTTGCCAGGGTATGTACGCTATCTGGACCTATTACTGGAGGAGTCTTATTTTCTCACTGGGTTTGGGTCCCCAGTGGCCCTACCTGAGCAGTGGGTTGGGGAGCCATGTGGGAAGTTCTCTGCTCATGGGGGACTGGGTGGAGTCTGGCTTGTCTTGGGGGAGGCCCATGTGGAGGGGGCAGTGGCCCTTCAGGGGCTCTCCCTACTGAGGACTCCAATTGCTTGGACCCAGGCCCTGCCAAGCGAGCACAGGGGGAGTGGGTGTGAGGCACGTTTTGCACGACAACCTTGTGCTTTGCATTCCCCTCACTTATCCCTACAGGAGTGTAAAAGTACAAAAGAAATCTGTATAATGCTTTTAAAAACAACCAACCAAAAAGTATATAAATTTTAGCTGTTCACAAGGTTACAGAAGTTTCCATGGCTACCGCCGCAAGCTGCGTGCACTGAGGTGAGCAGGTGGGGCTCCACTTAACCCAGTGTATTAGGGCACCTGCCCAACTTCTGCCCAGGAACCAGGTGCCTGGCTGCTGGACTGGAGGGAAGGAGGCAAGCAGGGAGCGGGTGAGAACGTCACTGCCTCTCCCCACTCTCGCCCAGCACTGATTTCAGCGGCTAATTAGAATAAGACCCGGGTCTTAAGCTGAGTTTTCAGGTACAGCATCTCCCGAGCGCAAGCAGCCCTGCGCGTTGGGAAGACAGGATTGTCCCCTTCTCCACACGGGGGCACAGGAGACCAGGGGCTGGCTCACCCAGGCAACTACAGTCAGTGAAATGGAGGCCTGGGCTGCTGGTTAACTTGTGAACTCCCAGGACGCCTTTCTGTGTCCCCACTCAGCACACCCTGGGTGGCCCTGAATTCCCGCCCCTGGAGACAGCCCAGAGCGGAGGGAGGGGCCGGGGCCAGCTCTTCCTGCTGCGTCCAGGCGGGGCCGCCTCGCCCCAGGGCTGTGTGTGTGGCAGGGGGCGGTGGTATACGTGTACGTGTTTGTATATGTGTACATATGTATGTGTGTGCGTACATGTATCTGTGCGTGTGTGTATGTATCTGTGGGTGCGTGTATGTGTATATGTGTGTTCTGTGTGCGTGCGCATATGTGTTGTGTCTGTGTATATGTATGTGGGGTATATGTGTGTGTACATGCGTATCTGTATGAATGTGCCTGTGTGTACATGCGTATCTATGTGTGTGTATGTGTTATGTGTATACATATGTGTGTGTGCATGCGTGTGTTCGTGTATGTATATGTGTCTGTGTATGTCTGTGTGTCTGTTCGTGTGTGTATATGTGTGTGTGTGTTCGTGTGTGTATATGTGTCTGTGTATGTCTGTGTGTGTGTGTTCGTGTGTGTATATGTGTGTGTGTTCGTGTGTGTATATGTGTGTGTGTTCGTGTGTGTATATGTGTGTCTGTGTATGTCTGTGTCTGTCTGTGTGTCTGTGTGTGTGTGTTCGTGTGTGTATATGTGTGTCTGTGTGTGTGTTCGTGTGTATATGTGTCTGTGTATGTCTGTGTGTGTGTCTGTGTGTGTGTGTTCGTGTGTGTATATGTGTGTGTGTATGTCTGTGTCTGTGTGTGTGTGTCTGTCTGTGTGTGTTCGTGTGTGTATATGTGTGTCTGTGTGTGTGTGTTCGTGTGTATATGTGTGCCTGTGTATGTCTGTGTGTCTGTGTGTGTCTGTCTGTGTGTGTATATGTGTCTGTGTATGTCTGTGTGTGTTCGTGTGTGTATATGTGTGTCTGTGTATGTCTGTGTGTGTGTTCGTGTGTGTATATGTGTGTCTGTGTGTGTGTTCGTGTGTATATGTGTGTCTGTCTGTCTGTGTGTGTATATGTGTGTCTGTGTATGTCTGTGTGTCTGTGTGTGTGTTCGTGTGTGTATGTGTGTCTGTGTATGTCTGTGTGTGTGTTCGTGTGTGTATATGTGTGCCTGTGTATGTCTGTGTGTCTGTGTGTGTGTCTGTCTGTGTGTGTGTTCGTGTGTGTATATGTGTGTCTGTGTATGTCTGTCTGTGTGTGTGTTCGTGTGTGTATATGTGTGTCTGTGTGTGTTCGTGTGTATATGTGTGTCTGTGTATGTCTGTGTGTGTTCGTGTGTGTATATGTGTGTGTATGTCTGTGTGTCTGTGTGTCTGTGTGTGTGTGTATGTCTGTGTCTGTGTGTGTGTGTTCGTGTGTGTATATGTGTGCCTGTGTATGTCTGTGTGTCTGTGTGTGTATATGTGTCTGTGTATGTCTGTGTGTCTGTGTGTGTTCGTGTGTGTATATGTGTGTCTGTGTATGTCTGTGTGTGTGTTCGTGTGTGTATATGTGTGTCTGTGTGTGTATGTGTGTCTGTGTGTGTGTGTTCGTGTGTATATGTGTGTCTGTGTGTGTATATGTGTGTCTGTGTGTGTGTTCGTGTGTGTATGTGTGTGTGTTCGTGTGTGTATGTGTGTATGTGTGTCTGTGTGTGTGTGTTCGTGTGTGTATGTGTGTCTGTGTGTGTGTGTTCGTATATGTGTGTCTGTGTGTGTGTTCGTGTGTGTATATGTGTGTCTGTGTATGTGTGCGTGTGTGTATATGTGTGTCTGTGTATGTCTGTCTGTGTGTGTGTGTCGTGTGTGTATATGTGTGCCTGTGTATGTCTGTGTGTCTGTGTGTGTATATGTGTGTCTGTGTATGTCTGTGTGTCTGTGTGTGTGTTCGTGTGTGTATATGTGTGTCTGTGTATGTCTGTGTGTGTGTGTGTTCGTGTGTGTATGTGTGTCTGTGTGTGTCTGTCTGTGTGTGTGTGTTCGTGTGTGTATGTGTGTCTGTCTGTGTGTGTTCGTGTGTATATGTGTGTCTGTGTGTGTCTGTCTGTGTGTGTATATGTGTGTCTGTGTATGTCTGTGTCTGTGTGTGTGTGTGTTCGTGTGTGTATATGTGTGTCTGTGTGTGTGTTCGTGTGTGTATATGTGTGTGTGTTCGTGTGTATATGTGTGTCTGTGTATGTCTGTGTGTGTGTCTGTGTGTGTGTGTTCGTGTGTGTATGTGTGTGTGTATGTCTGTGTGTCTGTGTGTGTCTGTGTCTGTGTGTGTGTGTGTGTGTATATGTGTGTCTGTGTGTGTGTGTTCGTGTGTGTATATGTGTGCCTGTGTATGTCTGTGTGTCTGTGTGTGTCTGTGTGTGTATATGTGTCTGTGTATGTCTGTGTGTTCGTGTGTGTATATGTGTGTCTGTGTATGTCTGTCTGTGTGTGTGTTCGTGTGTGTATATGTGTGTCTGTGTGTGTCTGTCTGTGTGTGTGTGTTCGTGTGTGTATGTGTGTCTGTCTGTGTGTGTTCGTGTGTATATGTGTGTCTGTGTGTGTCTGTCTGTGTGTGTATATGTGTGTCTGTGTATGTCTGTGTCTGTGTGTGTGTGTGTTCGTGTGTGTATATGTGTGTCTGTGTGTGTGTTCGTGTATGTCTGTCTGTGTGTGTGTGTTCGTGTGTATATGTGTCTGTGGTGTGTGTTCGTGTGTATATGTGTGTCTGTGTGTGTGTTCGTGTGTGTATATGTGTGTCTGTGTGTGTGTTCGTGTGTGTCTGTGTGTCTGTGTGTCTGTGTGTGTGTGTTCGTATATGTGTGTCTGTGTGTGTGTGTTCGTGTGTGTATGTCTGTGTGTGTTCGTGTGTGTATGTGTGTGTCTGTGTGTGTCCGTGTGTGTCTGTGTGTCTGTGTGTTCGTGTGTGTATGTGTGTGTGTGTATGTCTGTGTGTGTGTTCGTGTGTATATGTGTGTCTGTGTATGTCTGTCTGTGTGTGTGTTAGTGTGTGTATATGTGTGCCTGTGTATGTCTGTGTGTCTGTGTGTGTGTCTGTCTGTGTGTGTATATGTGTGTCTGTGTATGTCTGTGTGTCTGTGTGTGTGTGTTCGTGTGTGTAAATGTGTGTCTGTCTGTGTGTGTGTTCGTGTGTGTATATGTGTGTCTGTGTGTGTGTGTTCGTGTGTATATGTGTGTCTGTGTGTTCGTGTGTGTATGTGTGTCTGTGTGTGTGTTCGTGTGTGTATATGTGTGTCTGTGTGTCTGTGTGTCTGTGTGTTCGTGTGTGTATGTGTGTATGTGTATGTCTGTCTGGTCTGTGTGTGTCTGTGTTCGTGTGTGTGTCTGTGTGTGTGTGTCTGTGTGTGTCTGTGTGTGTGTGTATGTGTGTGTCTGTGTGTGTGTGTGTGTGTTCATGGTGCTAATTGTGAATGAAGAGCAGATGAACAGGGGCAAAGGTGAATCAGGCCGCCTGGTTGTTCCAAAGACAATGACTGGACCGTCCAGCAGTGGTGGAGGGGTGTGCCTACCACCGCCCTCTCTGGACACACCCTTTAAGTTCCGGGGACCTGGCACCCACCGGGGACCCGCCTGACCCTACCCTTGCGTGAGATCAGTGCAGCTCATTTAAATCAGGCCCAGCTTCTGCCCTGCGGCTTTAGGGAGGGCCTACAGCAGGGGTGGGGCTGGAGGAAGGTGGGGGGCAGGGGTGAAAGGGTGGGCGGACAGCCAGGGAACCCGTGGAGCGGGTTGGGGAGAGGTCGATCTAAGGTGGTGGAATCAGGGACTCCCAGGATCTAAGCACCCACGTCCCGGAGTCCTAGAAAATCAGAACATCCGAGCAATGCATGCTTAGAATCTGAATCCCCTGAATTTTTTCTCTTCCATTCAGAAGGGACTTTGGACGTTACCTGGCCTAATCACCCGCTGGGTGAACAATAAGGGAACTTTTTTCTTCTTGAAATCACAATTCACCCAAGATGGTCAACCCGAGCAGTGGGATCTCCAACTCTCCCTCGGGAGGGAGGAGGGCGGTACCACCTCTGACTCCCGGCCAACTTCCAAGCTTTCCGCTCCTCCCTGGAGTCGCCCCAGGTTCTGTCCCAAGGACAAGCAAGCCTACCCGCCCGTGCACCTTCATTCTGGGGGCAGAGGCCTCAAAGGGCGGCGGTCAGCCCTTGGCCTGCCCCTCGCCCCTCACCCACTCACTCACCTCTTCATTTGTCTGACGGCTTACGGAGCTCTGCCTGCTGGGTCTGCAGGCACCAAGGCTGCAGACTTGCTACGAGCCCTCTTCCCAGCCTTGGCCATTGCAGCTGACTCAGAGACTCCCTTCCAAGCTCCTGGGGGCAACTTAGCTGCCCTGGGAAGTCTTCCGTGGCCCAGGCTCCAGCAAAGCCCCTGCCCGGAGCAATCTGTTTACATCTATTTTCCTTTTAAAAAAAATTGGGCTCAGCCATTTTTAAGTGAGTGTAGGCGTGTTGTTGAAAGGGCCCGGCTTGCAGATTAAATGATTTTTTCAAAACCGGGAGTCGCTGTCAATGAAGAGTGGCAGCGTTAACCCCCAGGGCCTGGCCAGGAGCCGAGGTCCGATCAAGTGAGGCCACCAGGTCCAGAACCGCCAACCATCACTTCATCTGACGATGACATTCCCACACTGCATGGAACAGAGGATGGTGGGCACTGCATGGAACAGACCCTGCTGATGCCCGGACCCCCGGGCACTGGCCACACTCCTGCCCCACTGGCTGATTTCCCATCTCTGGGACACTCTGAGCCCCTCCTTTCCTGAACAGGTTTCGATTGTTTGGAAGGGAGACCCGGATGGGAATATAGACGCCGTTTCTAGCTCGAAACGCGGGGGGTCTCAGGCCAGGGAGAGCCGGGCAGAGGCCACCGGCCCCCCAGCAGACGAGGCTGGCCCTCAGAACGGCACAGAAATGTCCAGCCATCCAACAAAAATCTCCAAGTGCCCCTACCCGGTGCCGTCCCCGAGCCACCGATGAGCCAGACCGACAGGTACCATTCTCGACGGGCTCCCAGGCCGTGTACAGAGGGAGGCCGGTGGGAACGAGCCACAGAGCTGGGTGTGGGTGGGCTGAGAGCGTGCCCTGGGCCTGATCTCCTCGCGAGGTGGTGTGAGGTCAGGGATGCTTCCCTGAAGGGCAGACCCGTACTAGCCAGGAGGGATCTTTCAGGCCGGGAGGTGAGGAGGTGGGAGGACCCCCAGGGAGGAAGGGTCTCGAGTGTTCCAGAATTGGAAGTAAGCAGGGCAGCGGAAGAGACAAGTGATGAGGCTGGGGGTGGGGGCTGGCAGGGTCTATTCCCTGCAGGGCCCCCTGGACCATACCAGGGGTCTGGGATCTAGCCTCAGTGGGGATGCCTTTTAAGCAGGGTCCTCAGCCGCCCATGACAACAGAAAACCCGAGTTCCAGCGCGACGACCATTCCACAGCCTCCAGCCACCAGGCCCAGAGACCCCAGAATCTAGCACCAGGTTGCATTTGTCATGCTCCTCTGGGTGTGCGGGGTCTTAGCTGGGGGATGATGAATCCTCACGACGAGAGGGGTACAACCATCCCCGTTTGTAAGGACCAGGAGACTAGGACACAGAGAGGTTTGATCACGCGCCTAAGGTCACCAGCTGGGAGGAGCCCTTGCCGGGGGCTGGGCTGAGCTGCGGCGTCCTAACCCTTGTGCCTGTTCCGCGCATCCCGCTGGATCAACCCTGCTGGCCCCCCCGTCCACCTCCCCCTACGCCCTCCTCCTCGCCCTCCCCTCCCCTCATCCTCACGTCTCATTGTACAGATGTGGATGATCCCAGGAAAAAAAGGGCAGACGGCAAAAAACAAAACACAGCCCAGTGGTGATAAAAACCACCACAAAAGTGATCATTCAAGACACCATGTTGTAAAACAAACTATTTTTTGGAAATAGAAATCTGTTTAGAGGGAATGCTCGTGTGGGAAGGTCCATGAAGGTACAATTAAAGTTGACTATATTTTTAATTTTGGAAATGGGTTCGCACTGAGCCAGAAGCCTTCTGCACGATGAGTGTTTTAACCAAGCAAGCCCTAAACACAGGTAGATACCAGAAGCTCACAAGTCGACGAAAGAGAGGCTGCTACTCTTTTCTGGTGAAATATAAGACTCTTTTTCACTGTCCTCCTTCAAACCAGAATTGGATCATCACATCTTGGGATCGGCCCTCTCAAAGCCGTGACTGGTTTTGCAGTGTTTCGAGGGGATACCCTGGCAGGAAAAGACACGTGGTTTCTCGCTCTAAATGTGCGGCCTTCTCTAAGCCAGCGGCTCTGCTGGGCTCCGGGAGCAGTGGCCGGTGGGGCGGGAGGGCCCCCTGCAAAGAAAGGCTGGGGTGATGGGTCGCGTGCTCGCCTTGAACTGGAAAAGGGAGCATTTTTATTTTGTCTTAGGAGATCCTGAGTCCCTGAATGTACGTACGGAGTGAGGGTCATTTGCCAAGGCCAAGCGGAAGAATTTGGAAGACAGGATGTAAAACATGGCTCTTCAAACTGCAAGGTGAGGCCCTCGACAGTGTTCCGGATAAACTAATGATGCTTCCCTGGCTGCCTCCTCCCTCTGCTGGGCCAGACACATTTCCCATGGTCCCCGCTGCAGCCCCAGGCTTTCCTGCCTCCTATCACGCTTGGCAAAATAATACCAGCTAACACTAGGGGACGCGTTGGCAGTAGCTGCAGACCCGTCTGGCGCGGCTGGGCCCCGGGGCGGGGCGGGGGCTCTGCAGCGGGTCCTTCCTTTGACTGCAGCAAAATCCCCTCAGCACAGGGGGCGGAGGTGAGCCTTTTTGAGCCTGGCAGAGAGACCAGAGGATGACAGAGGGGGCCACGAGCGGGGAAACCGACTTCAATCACAGAACAGATCTGAGTGCTCAGGGCCGGTGAGACCACCAGGAAGTAGCCCAGCTGGTTCTCACGGGCAGGAGAGAGATGGGGAAAGCCGGGGCATCTTCAGTGGGTCACCAGCCAAAGTCAACAGACGGTGCCCCTGCGTCCCCGTGACGGCAAAAACGCCCCATCTCTCCACCACGCCTGCTCCTCCCCACTCCGTATGCGTCCCTCAAGGCTCAGCTCAAATTCCACCTCCAGGAAGCCTTCCCTGACTGCTCTTGCCCACGGGGTCCCTCCCTCTGAATCTGGGACACCTGCCGCCTCGCACCCAGGTTACAATCCACCGAGAACTGCCCTTCCCTTGCCATCTCGTTCTATTCACGACTGCGTGTCCCCCCGCCCCACCCCCCATCCCCGGCCATGAGATCCTTCCCTGTAGGGATCACGTCACTGAACAAATCTGTGAAAACTAGACAACGCAGAAAACCCGGATGACCTACATACCTGTTTACGGGTCCAGGTAAATAAATGAGAGAATGGGGCGCTGGTATGGAAAGATGCTCCAGATCGGCTGATTTTAAAAGGACAAGGGAGGAAGACAGGCAGAAGAGCCCTTGGTGATGCCCAGTGCGGCCACAGCAAATGACTGACAGCTAACACAGGCGTGCGGGCTGCAGCTTCTACTTTGTGACAAACAAACAAAGCTGGGTGTCTTGGTTTTTCTTTTACAGCAGATAGGCATTTATTTTATTTAAAAACCCTTTAATGTAGATTAAAATGAATATATATTCATTAATAATGTGAGTAGCATAGAGGAGACAGTCACCTACGACAGCTTTCTGCGGGTACAGCCCTTTTTCTGTTTCGGTGTAGGGTATGTTTTCTAGAACAGTGTGATTCAAACTTCATGGAGCTGGAGAATCACCCAGGGAGCTTTTCAAGCAGGTCTGGAGGGGGCCTGAGAATATCTGTGTTCCCAACAAGCTCCCAGGGGTGTCGAGGCTGCTGGTCTGGGGAGGACCGCCGCTCCACATTTATGCTTGTACGGTACGTGCAACTCAATACGGCAAACAACCATAAAGATAATAAGAATACAGAGAAGACTATTTTCCAGGCCCAGCTGCTAGACAGGACCAGCCTGGGAGTGCCCCGAGGGGCCACCTTTGCCACTGCCGGGGCGTGCATAAGCCGTGGACCTGGTCGGGAAGAATCAAGATGCAGGTGGCGGTCAGGGAGCCAGAGTGGTCCCAGGGTAGGGTCTGCCTGCTTGTCAGGGGCAGCCCCCAGGCCAGCCTGTGGCCAAGCCAGGAAGTGAGCACCAGTGGGGGCTGCCCTGGGGTAGACCTGGCCCAGAAGAGAGGTTTTTGCTGGGGCTCATCGCTGCATGGGCTCCCCTGCCCGATCGGCTGGAACATCCTATGAGGCGGATGTCAGTCATTTTATTGCCGTTGGATGTAATATTGTTTTTTATTTTATTGTTGTTGGATGTTATTATCATTTTATTAATGAAGAACCTGGGGTCCACAGAGACTAAGTAACTTCACTAAGGACACACAGCTTGGACACAAACACAGCTCCGGTCAGCCCCAAAGGCTGTGCTCTTAACCACTCGGCCGCACTGCCAACCTGTCCTCAGTAGTCAGGGGATGTGGCAGGCCAGGCTGCAGCTCCGGGAGCCTGACTTGTTCTGGGGTCCCTGCCCAGGTCCCTGATCAGCCTACACCTGGGACTCCCAGCCGGTCCAGCCCTCTCCCACCTCTGCAACCTGGGAAAGCTGAGCCTGACATCTGCCCCCTTCTCACTCTCCTGGTCCAGGCCTCCCTTGTTTCCCTTCTGTCTGGATGCAGCGGTCTCCCCCCAATCCTCCCTGCTTCCAGCCTCACCTCCTCCAAGGTACCCTCCACGTTGCACTCTGGGGAGCATTCTCTAAAGGCCATATCTGGCCGAGGTCCTCCCAGGCTCTCGCTGCCTGTGGTTCCTGGGGACCTCGGAGAAAGCCCACCCACAGAGCTGGGCTTACAAGCCTTGCCTGATCTGACCCCCACCTGCTCCCCACTTCCAAGGTCCCAGGGTTGTTTATTTAATCCTCCAAGGCCCCCAGGGAAGAAGGGGCCACAGTCTCCACTTCACAGCCCAAGAGCCAGAGGCCCAGGGTCCCATGGCCAGGAAGCAGCAGCGCTGGGCTTGGAACCCAAGCCTCCGTCTGAGTTCAGGGCTCTAGCTCACCCTCCACCCAGGACAAGCTGGCCCACGCACCTGAGAGTTTCCCCTTGCAGCACCCTCCATCCCCGGGAAGACACCAGCAAGGGGGCGGGGCCAAGGCCTGGGGGAGGGTTCACCAGCTTGAGTCTGTTCAGGGAGGGGGCCTGATTCCAAAGGGAACAAAGAGCTTTGCA
The DNA here is from genome assembly GCF_059928025.1 of Delphinapterus leucas. Taxonomy (NCBI): domain Eukaryota; kingdom Metazoa; phylum Chordata; class Mammalia; order Artiodactyla; family Monodontidae; genus Delphinapterus; species Delphinapterus leucas. Next base: position 122,896,279 of record NC_143134.1, on the reverse strand, counting down.
AAGAGAAACAAGTGCGCACTCCGTACCCAGGAGCCTCTCTGCTCAGTAGTGGAAGGAGAGGAGCTGGCAAACGCCGAAGATTCTGGGCTTGTCAGATCCCCTCTGGAGCAAATAAGAGGGACCGACACACCGCCAGGAAAGCCAGTACCGAGGAAAGCAGCAGAGCCAGGCTGAGAAGCCCAGCCGCCGTGGCCTCGGTGGCGCAGACCTCAGAACAGACTCCGGGTGCCAATGCCGCCAGCCAGGACTCTCAGTTTATGCCAGTGGGGAAGGCAGAAGCACCCCCTTTTTTGCACATGAGGAGGCTGAGTGATCTGCCCAGGGTAGCCCGGAACCCTCTCTCTCTGCCACGCAAATTGCCTTTTTACTCATGCACAGGAGAGAGTGGCGGGGCTGGGAGCCGCGTGGAGGACAGGACGAGGGCCAGCTGCCACTCTGCCTTGCCTCCTGCCCGGTTACTGAGCCGTAATAAATCTCTCCCGCGGCTCCGCCTGCCCCCTCGCCCCTCCTGAGTGCTGTAATTATTCCTCGCGGATCCCGCTGCCATCACTTCACAGCATAGGCCCACGTGGCAGGAGCCCAGAGCCGCTCTGCAGGAGCGGGTACCTGGGCTGTGCAGCCCACCCAGAACCAGCAACGGGGGTCAGCAATTTACAGCCAGCCCCCAAACATGCAAGGCTGGGGTCCTCCCTGGAGTGGGAAGTGGGGCTGGTGGGATTGGGGGCTTGGGCTCACGTCAGCCCTGAGATTGCAAAACCCCTGCAAACTCTCCCAACACTGCAGCTCGTGCCAGCCTTACCCGCTCCATTCGGGGCTTGGGTGAACAGAGCTGCAGTGGCCCACGGGGCACGTTACATGATTCACCCCATCGTGTCACAGGTGGAAACTGAGGTCTAGAGAGGGGGAGTGACTTGTCCAAGGTCACGCAGAAAGGTGGACAGAACTGGGCAGCTAAGTCTTGGCTCCAGCAGCCGTGCCTACCTTTCCCCCAAGCGCCCTTATTCATGTTGGACCATCGTGCTGGCATAAGCAACGCTTGTCTGGGGCTCAAAGCCTTGGAGCCTGGGGTGGGGGCTCTGGGATGGGCGCTCTCCCCTCCCCATGCTGGAGAGGCAAAGATGGAGAAGCTGCAACCCTTCCGTGTGCCAGAGCCTGGAGCAGAGCATCGGCTCCCTCCAGAAAGGCCAGCAAAGCTCCCCAGAGTTCCCCAGCCTGACTCCTGTGCATCCCTGGGGCACCAAGGCTGGGAGAGCCTGTGGATCCTGTTCAGACCCCAACCCCTTCGGGAAGCCACTTCCAAGCTTTCCGAGTGAATCCGGACCAGTCAGCCCCACTGGAAACGCAGTCAACGGGAAGACCAGAGCTCAGCAGGGGTATCACCCTGTCCTTTTCATCCTGCTCTGCAGGCGCTTAACAAGCCACCAAATAAAAGAATGAATGGAGAAAACCCCACACTGCCTTGAGCCCTAGCGTCAGGAGCAAGACAGGTTTTTCACAAGTTCCCAGCACGCAAGCTTCTTTAGAAAGCTTGTGGTCAGCGCACATAAACAACCTCTTCCCCAGCACAGGAGGTGCTTGCACCCACCTGCTTAGGTGAGAAGAGCTCTGGTCACCTAGACTCCATCCTCAATGCCGCCAGAAAAGGGGGAAGGTGGGGAGATGGGCATATGTGCTTTCCTGGCGAGCCTGAACTTTTGGGGGTTGGAAGTTCTCATTGTTCCTGGAAGCCCCCCAGAAGCCTGGCCTGGCCTGAGTGGAGGGGATCGCTGGAGGAAGGCTGGCAAGGTGTCCCTTCTGGCATTCCTGAGCCAGCTTCCTGGGGAACGTGCAAGGGGGCATGTCGGGGCTGTGGCCTCCGGGACGCCCCCTTATCTTCGAGAAGGGTCAGTGAACTCGACCCTCAAGATTCTAGTCTCAGAGCTGCGGGGGGCTGCACACGGGCAGGACTGCTCATGCCACATGGTCCCTGGCCTTGGGAGTGGAAGACATGGAGTGGGGTGAAATGGCAGCGCCTGGGGGGTGGACAGGGCACCTCTCCTAGATTTTTGGTGTTTGGAGAGTCCTTCCACCCCCGACTGGAAAAACCCAAATGCCAGTCTGGCGCTCCCCTCCCCCACTTAAGCTGAGATTTCAAATAGACGAAGATTGGGTGTGAGGCGGGTGGCAATGACAGAGGCTGGCATGTCTGAGGCCAGCTCTACCACTTACTGGCTGTGTGACCTTGGGCAAGTGACTAAACTTCCCTGAGCCTCAGTTTCGTCATCTGTCAAATAGGGCCAATGTCCCCCTCCTCGTGGGCGTTGGGTGCATTGCATGGATGATACCGCAGGTCCAGCACCCAGCGTGGTGTCTTGCAGAAGGCAAATCTTGGTAAAGAAAGGTCTCAGCCCCTGGCAGCAGAGAGAATGGGGGCCAGGCACCTCCTGGAAACTTTCCCTCTCCAACATCCCTCCTCCCCCGCCGGGAGAGAGACGAGGCATCCCTCGGCACAGTGGGTGTCCCTGCCTTTCCCTCAGGCCCTCACTGCCCACTTCGGTCTCTGTCCACAGCCTCCTCGACAGGGGCGTACTTTGAGGGCGGCTGGAGATGGGACGGGCTTCCCGGGCTCCGGCAGCTGCCTGGGACAGGGACCTGGCGCAAGGCAGCCCAGGCAGGCTGCGGTGGGCGCTCCAGACAAGGTGGGCACTGAGCCGGGGCTTCCCCGCTTGCGTCCTCTGCCCCCCACGCCCCGTGACCCTCGCGCCCGCTCGGCCCTTACCTTGAACCATGGGAACGGCGCTGCCCGGGCCGGCCGAGGACTTGGGCGCACGTGACGGGGCGGTCCGGCGTCCGTCCCAGGCCGGGCGCAGCTAGTGGCGGCCGCTCACGCCCAGGCCACAGCTGCGGCGCCTCCTGGGGCCCGGCGGGCGAGGCGGGCGCTGGAGAGGCCCCGGAGGTCCGCGGGAGGCGGCTGCGTGCCCAGGCGGGAGCCCCCTGCCAGCGCCGGCTGCGCCGCGGCTCCGGACGCCCAGGCTGGCTCCCGGCGAGCGGCACGCGCGCGCTTCCAGCCCAGTCCCGGGCGCGGGGCGCGCGCGCAGGCGGGGAGGGCGCGCGCCCGAGCAGGGCGGGAAGCGCGCCGCCGGCCCCGCGCGCGCCGTCGTCGGGGGCTGCGGGGAGCGGCCCGGGAGCTGTCCCTGGTGCTGAAGGCTCGTCCGCTTAGGGCCGAGGCTCGCGACCTCCCGCCGGCCTGGGGGCGACCCCACTCCCGCCCCTTGCTCTCAGCCTGCTTTCCTGGCGCTCCCCGTCTCCACAGCGTTGGGATTTGGAGTCAGGCCGAAGCTGCTGTTTACCAACAGTGCAACCTTGGGGCAAGTCCTTACTCAGGAAGTCTCTGGTTCTCATCTTCAAAATGGGCCTAAGAGCAGGGCCTGTAAGGTTGGTCTGAGGGTGAAATTCAACGACGCCTAGGGGCTTGGCACACAATGAGTGCTTAGTAAATGCTTGCCTTTATCATGATTCCCCCCCCACCACCACCACCATTTTCTTGTTTAGCAGCCACGGAGCAAGTGAGAGAAGGGGGCAGTGCTGCTTCTGGGCTGGGCTGGCCAGTGTTGGGGACTTGGTAGCTGCCTCTGGACCTCTTAGGGCATCCATAGGGGAAGGGAGTACACTTCTTTCTAGGGACTTCAAAGCACAGACTTAGGACCAATAGACAGAAGTGAAAGCGAGGCGGATTTGGGCTGAGTACTTTCTGATGGAAGGTCCTTCCGCCTGAAATGAGCACTCTGTGACCTCTGTCCTCACAGACCTTCAAGAGGAGGCTGCACCCACAGGGACCCTGAACTGAGAAAGTTCTGGAATTAAAAGGGCTTTGAATCAAAACATGTTAAGCAATAAAAACCATGCCAGCACACTGAAAGCACGGTTTGAATGTTTGCTTTATTGACCCTTAAGTTCTCTATAAGAAGCTATACCCTGGCAGGAAGAACGTGTAACTTCACCCCCATACTAGAGATGAGAATACTGAAAACAGGGGGAAAAGTGACCTCCTGGGAGTCCATTCCCACCTTACAGATGGGCTGAGGACAGAAGGGTAAGCAACTTGCCCAGAGCCACACCGCAGGGCCAAGGGACCAAACGGACAGGCTCCAAGTGTCCAGCCCGCTGTCAAGCCTGTCAGGTCCCCTGGCAAGGGTCACAGTCTACTTTTCCAGAAGTATTCAAGCTATTTTGAGTCTGGAGAGTTTCCTTATAACAAACCAGACAAGTACCTTATTCCTCTTAACTAGTGGGAAGAGCTGGTGCCTGCCCCTTGTATCTCTGTCCCTTCTAAGCAGGATAATTAAACGTCACCTGCCTCATTTCCCAGGGGACCAGTGGTTGTGTTTGATTCATTAATTAACTGTGAGCCGTACCTGCTTCCACCAGGCACTTATCTCACGATAAACATCACTCATTATGTGCTTAATATGTTCTAGACACAAGGCTGAACACTTGTCCTGCGTTGTTTCGTCTAGTCTTCTCAAAAGTCCAGTGAGATAGATACTGTTGATACCCTGAGTTTGCAGCTGAAGACTTTAGGCTTAAGAACAGTAGACTGCAGGTGAGCTGGACCAGTTCTCAGGTGTGTGGTCCTAACACTCTTCTTCCAGATTTTCCACGTTTTCCCCAAACTAGGAAAAAAGATGGAAACATTAATAGAAATTCCATATAAGGAGTCAGAGAAAGAGAGGGGGAGGGGGGGAGAGGGGGAGGGGGAGGGGGGGAGAGAGAGAGAGAGAGAGAGAGAGAGAAAGAGGAAGACACGAGAGAGGTGCAAACTAGCCAGCCAATCAATGCTCTAGGAGTCGGCACAGGAATCCTTTAAATCATCATTTCCAGTCAAAATCCCCGTTATGACAACTGAGCAACTTTTTTTTTTTTTTTTTCCAAGATTTCTTGGATCCTAGCAAATGTGTGTCAGGAATTTTAAAAGGAGCATCACTGCCAAACCCTCTTTACCAACCAGCTCCCAGGCCCTTCCACTGCTTCCCATGCCTACTTTTCATTCATACTCTGCAGAATTTCACCGCCGTGGGTCTGGACAGCTGCAGACCTCTGACACCGGTTCGGGCTGTGGAGCTCCTGACCTCTGGTTTCTTTCCTGTGCTGTGGAAGGAGGTGGGCTCCTGGTGCTTGTGATGGTGTAATCGAGCCCATCTTATTGAATCCAGACTGAACACTTCCTCCCAACATGTAAGGTAGATGCCTTTCTTATCTTCACTTTACAGATGGTAACAGAGGGGTGAATTGGCTCGCCCATGGTCACACGACCAGCAAGGAGGTGGCTGAATGGATTTCATTTGGATAACGATGTCCCATCGTCACCACCAAACTTGGTCTTTGTGTGACCAAAGCGTGGCTTGATTTTAAGCAAAAACCCCATTTCCAAAAATAAAAATGGGGTGGGGGAAATGAAGAGTCACTAGTCTGACTTTATAGAAACAATTCACCATCAGATTTCCTTAAATAGCACTTTCTCCTGCGCATGAAAAAAAGGATTTGAGCTACACACAGTTCTTTCAGGTTGGCCAAAAACAAGCCTGGGGGTGGGAGGAACGTCATGGCGCCACCCCACTGGTGTTCCTTCCGCTACAATCTGCTTTTCAGTTGCATGGCAACTGCAGACTACGGCAGCTACTACGTCCCCGGCACCAGCATCTTTCCGCAACGCAGAGCTTCATGGGTATAACTCAAATCCAACAGATGGCCAAGTTGGGTGAAAAAATCCCAACACGTTGGATCATGCGTGGCAATTTACAAAGGTTCATTTTCCACTGATAGCAAATGGGGCTTTCATAAGTTGAGCCTGGCACAATAAAGACGGGACCTTTATGGCCACATGTTTCTTGGGGGCAAGTGTGACTAGCCTGTAGGGGAGGGACCATGGCTTGATCGTGGGGACTCAGCCTTCTAATCACAGCCACACAATACACACAGTCACATATAAGTTCAGGTGGAGTGCATGAAGTTCTCAGGGGCAAAGGACATTTACCCAGCTGCTATTTCTGACCCGAGTCTGGTCCTGCAGAGAGACAGAGAAGCAGAGCGCTTGGCGGGTAAAGTTTCTGCCAGGATGTGAGAATAACGGCCAACTCTCTTTCTGGGAACCTTCAGGAGGGGGTGAGTTTGCCATTTCCAGACGTGTCCAAGCAGCAGCTGGCCATCACTTAAAGCAGAGATGAGCTGGCCGAGCTGACCCCAGGGAACCCTTCCAACCTTGGAAGTCCATGAGATTTCAGAAGGGGCAGCCGATGGCTGCTCAGAGGGAGCGCCCCCTTTCCCCAGCCTCTGTTTCAGCTGCCCAGTGGATCTTGGGGCACCCAAAGGGGCACCCCGTTGAGTTTTCCAAGTTTATGGGCGCTGGGCCAAATGACAGAAGTGGCCGCTGTTTCCACCAGTGAGTACTTATGGAATAGCCTGTACCTTCGGGCAATTGCTAAATTAACCTTCGTTTGGTCATTGAATTGTTTTGTTTTCCCCATCTGCACTCCTAAGGGGTTCCGCCTGATTGAATGGGCTGGTGGCAGATCCGCTGATGTCACTAAATCTATGTCTCCAAGCCAAGCCCATTTAGAAAACAGATTAATTAAAAAAAATAATTGTGGGATGGGCAACACCATGACACTGTGATTATTTTGTGATGTTGGCTAGCAGAGTGTACTCACATCCTAGACTAAGGACTTTGGACTGGGTGTCATTTGGACGTGACCAGGAGAATAACAAGACTTCAGAGTGTGTGCGAGTGAGAGGGTCAGACAACCAGGCATGCAAGGGGCCGGGAATGGGCGGGTGTGTGGTGTGTGTGTGCCAGTGGCCAGGCACACGCAGTGGGGGGGGATGATTCCAGTTGCCCTGGTGGGAACAGACAGCCTGGTCTGTTTGAACAGACATCACTGATGGTTTTTAATTACGGCAACATTTGAAAACGTTGTGACAGCAAGCTTGGTATGTTTGTTCTTTAGGAATCTTCGAGGTTGCTGGACGAGGAAACCATGGTGATGACTGAGGTGCTTGGGACACAAGCCAAGGGTCCCTCAGGGTTCCGTATGTGAATCTCAGGACAAGTCCTGCCCAGGGTGGGGGAGTGAGATGGGGCCCCAGGGGATTCTTATTTGCTCCATTTCAGAGATTTGTTCCTTGTTGAGAAGCTTTAGCAAGAGCTCTCGGGATCTGATCTTCGGTTTCCCAGCCAAACCTTCCCACAAGAAGAGCAAACCCAGGCAGTGCTTTCATTCATTCATCCATCCACTGATGTGCCGTGCCCTGGGGAGGGGTGCAGACAAGGGCAAAAGCCCCTGTTATCTGGGAGCTCAGAGGTGGGTGAGGTTTCCAGTGAGACAAGGTCCCCTGCATCAGGCGGAGCTGGACCTGGGGCTGTACTATGATTAGCTAACACTGAGCGCTCCTGACAGCCCCGAGAGGTGAGAACTCTTCTCTTATTTGACGCACTTGACAGTAAAGAGCCTGAGACTTGGAGAAGGGAATGCCTGCCTGGGCTGCGCCACGGCCAGGATCCCACTGGCTCTAAGTCCACACTGAGCATGTCCCATGCTGTTGGGGGACCCCCGCTAATCCTGCTAAAAAATAGGAGATAAAAATAAGAGATTGCCTGTTTGGACTGTGTGAACCTACGGTGAACCTTTCCTAAGAGGAAAGCCGTCTCCTGTCGCCTGCCTGCTTCTATTAGCACAGGCTACGGAGAACGTTGAAAACCGTTCATTTCAATAAGAGATGAAGACGGAGGCCCCTCTGTGACTGGCACTTACAAACGTCATGACACGACAATAAGGTCTGTGTGAGGTTGGAGGCCTTTCATCCCAATAGCGAGGGAGCCGTTCCTTCCCTCAGGAGGGTCTCCGAGGTGCCATGTGAGCTCTAGCCACCCAAGCCCTACGGCAGATGACCTCCTCTGGGGCACAAGGACCGGAAACATGCACTTGGCCGTGGCTCTCCTGTCAGAATCCATCGCTGCCGCCAGCTCCCGATGGCAAGTTTGGGGGGGATGAGGAAGGGGGAGGCTTTGGGGGGAGGGGGGAACAGCGAGGTTAAATGCGGGGAAGCAGAGCTGAGCACGCGTTCCGGGGTGGCGGGGCGCAGGGGTGAGGGGTGGGCTGTGCCGAGCTGAGGCTCCCTCCTGTCCTGGCCTGGCCGCTGCCCCCACCATCCCCCCATCTGGGGGGCCTGAAGCGACCTAAAGAGCATCAGCTACGGTCCCGTGCTCAAGCACACTGCTGCCCGAGCCAGTCCCCCACGGTAAAATGGGGAGATATGTGTGGTGTTTTGAATTCCACCAAAGAAGCTGGGAGGACAGATTTCATCCTCAGCCTCCCTCGCCAGGTCCTTCCTTCTCTATCGGGCGTCTGCTCCCTTTCTCCGTGGCCCTGGTTCTCGGGCACCGTCTCATCTACGGCTGCTTATCCTCTGCCTCGCTGTGCTGGGAAGGAAGGTCCATGAGGGCTGAGATTTGTCTCTCTCGGCCTCCGGCTCCCAGCCCCAGCCATAGCGACTGTTTGTTGAATGAATGAAAGACCTTTGCATGAGAAAGCATTTGTCTGAGGCTCTATGCTGGTCCTAGATTCTCAGCCCTCCAGACCAGGAGTAGCCAGAAGCCGAGCCTCCCTCTGCGCCTGACGCCCCACTGAGACCGCTGGCCGTGATGATCCTTCCTGTTGGATGGATGAGGAAACCGAGGCAGTGAGGGGCAAGTGACTGCCGGATACGGAGCTGAGGCACAGCTCAGGGGTGTGCCCAGAGCCCTTCCCCGCCACCAGGCTCCCCAGAGAGAAAAGGCAGAGCCCATCTCAGCCCATCTGCCCTGGGGACACTTGGACCACTGCAAGACCCCTAAGTGGAGCCTCCCACCCCACTCCCCCCGACCCCCATCCATCCCATGCACGTCTGGGCCCCTCCCCAGCGGGAATTCCCTAGCTGTTACCCTCGGCCTCCCGGATGGAGTGCAACCTCTGCAGGGCAGGCCAGTCCCACCACTCTCCCCAGACCTTTGGCCTAGGACCAGCCCCAGATTGGCTGATCCCAGGTGCACGTTTTATGTCCGTGCCTCACTGCCATTGCCCATGCTGGTGCCTCTGCCACAGATGCTCTTTCCACCCGTCACCATTGGACGAACTCCTACGCACCCTACAAGGCCCAGCTTGAGTGATGCAGCCTCCGGGACGCCAGGAGGATCACATAACACTTTGATCAAAATTCTAATGTCCCCTTTTCTGCAATTGTTTACCTCTCTTTGAGCGTGAGTGCTTATGCCAAGCCAGACTGACTCGTTTATTGAGTACCTACTGTGTGCAGCACAGGGATGGGTGCTGTGATGCAGGGGTGGACAGGACAGGCCCAGTCTTGTCCTCTCAGAATCTACCCCTGGGTCAGGCTCCTGGTCTGGGGTGGTCCAGAGTTTGGGTCTGGACCTGTAGATCTGGTCACACTGCCCTGGGGCAGCACAGGGGGAAGACAAGGGCTTGTAGGTGGACAGAGCGGGGCTTGACCCTGGCCCCCTGCTTCCTAAGTGGGCGAACTTGGGCCCTCAGCTCAGCCTCAGTTTCCCCATGTGCGGCTCTGAGCCACATGAGTCTGCTTACCTCCCAGGTGAGGGTGAGGCCACCCCCGCCCCGCCCCCTCCAGCATGGATGCTCTGTGAGGAAAAGGCTGTGGCCATCCCAGCAGCAAGGGCTGCGCTGGGCATGAAATCCCACCTGTTCCTCCTGGTGGCCCGGCCTGGCGCCTGGGTGCTGATCTCTGGAGCCCCAGTCCTGCCGGCTTTACCCATCCTAGTGGGGGTTTGGACTTGGCCAGACGCCGGCTTCCTTGCCTCTGATGGAGCCTGGAGGGGAATGGCATTCCACCCTCGGCCCCTGCCCAGGGCCCCGCGCCAGCCGCCCCCTGGGCTGGGAGTGTGCTCCCTCCACAGCCCCGCCTGCGGTCCTCCCTCCTCTGCCGGCTATGGAAAGGCCTTTGCTCGCTTGGTCTGTCCCTTGGCCATGATGGCCCCAGGAGGCTGGGGGCGGGGGCAGCAGGTGCCGGGGAGAACATCTGGGTGCATTAGCATGCAGTGCCGAAAACAAGGCCTTGTCTCCAAACCAGGGCCAATGGTGCGCTGGCAGCAGGAGACATGGCAGGGAGGGAAGGGCCCGCCTCGGGCATCTCACCGACCCATGTCACCCCCAGATGGGCCAGTCTGGGGGCATGAGTTCTCTCTGCTGGTGGTTCCTGTCCGCACCGCACCCTCCTTGCCCCCTTTCTCAACGCCTGGGGTGCAGTGTGGCTCCCAGGTTGGGGAGGGACCCTGGGGCCGCTGTCCTTGTTATGAAACTAGAATCACCCACGAGGACACTGCTGCCCTTCCCGACGCCTGCCGGCCTCTCGCGCTGCACTGTTTCCACTAGCCTTGCCATTCGTGTCCTGATGAGAAGTTTGGGGTAGTCGGGTGACCCTGTGCGCTCTGAGACCCTGCCACGTTTGTGAGCCACGCATCTCCCCTCGGAGGAGCCTGGGACGGCCGCACCCTGCTGCCACCAAGCCCGCCCCTCCCTTGGGGGCTCTCACCCCGAGCATCGGGGGCTCGGGCCAGAGTGGGCCTTGCTTGGCCTGAATGTCGGTTCCCTCCCTTTTACGGGGGCGCGGCACGCGGCTCAGTAGGGTGGGTGAGAAAGCCGTGTGTGAGAAGTGACCACAGCTGCTGCCTGTGTGGACACAGGCGACAGGCACCTTCCAGTCTCCCCGCAGGCATGGTCAAGGAGGGGGCGTGGCAGGTGAGCGAAGGCCGAAGCGGGGTGGGGGGGAGCTCTACACCCCGGGCCCCCTCTCTGTAGGGTTGCATCTCTCCATGTCACGCTGGCTCCTGGGACCCAGCGCTCTCTTTCTGGGGCCTCTTGCCTTCACCCCAGCAGTGAGGACAACAGCTCATTCCTGCCCTTCACCTGGGGCCTCTCGCTGGGCCCACCTCTTCACAAAACCCGTTATTAAACCCTCCTTGAACACCCTCATCTGAGTGACCTGTCATCTTCCCTCCGGGACCCTGCCCGATGCTCCTTCTCCCAGACACACCGGGACCCATACTGGATGTGACTAAATTGCACGATTTCTCAGCGTTAAATGACATCTCTGGTTGACTATGCCTTTGCCCACCTGCTGCCGTGGCTGAGAATCCTTTCTTACACCTGCTCATTTCGTTGGCCCGTTTCTTCCATTCCTGAGGCTTTGTGTCTTCATACTGATCTGTGGGTGCTCACTACATATTCAGGATATGAATCCTGAATCTCTTTTATGGGTGGCAAACATTTCCTCCCCGCTGCTGTCTGTCTCCACCTCTCTTTATGGTCCATTATGCTGAAGCTGACAGTTTTCAAGGGTAGATCTGTGGGGCTTTTTCTTTAGGGCTTCTGGGAGGCCGATAAAAGTACACGATATTTTCCCTACTATTGGTGCAATTTTGACTTTGATGCTTAATTTTTAGCCCATTGAGGAATTTTGCAAATGTGAGCCAGAGGTTTGCTTATTTGTATTTTCATTTTGTTTTGACACACGAAGAGCCAGGTGTCACCTGTTCACTATCCAAGTGAAAATCACATCCATCGTAAATCTCATTCCATACACGCAAGGGTCTGTTTCTGGACCCTTTGCTCTCCTGTTTGCCTCTCCCTTCCCCAGCATGCGACAGACAGAACTTTTACGGCTCTGTGGAACCACTGTTCTCGAGAAGGGCAAAATGCCTGTCAATGTTCCTTTATCTTGCTGCCAAATTTTTCTTAAGTTTTTTCCTCTTCTGAATTACGTGTATTATCAGCTCGTGAGGTTGGGGATCCTTGGGGGGCTTTAATTGAGATAGAACTGAATTACAGATTAATGTGAAGAAACTCAACGTCTGGAGAGTAGTGCAGAATGGTAGAAGCCCTAGGACCGGACAGCCTGGGCTCAAATCCCAGTTCTGTCTCTCCCCAGCTGGGTTCCCTTGGATAAGTTGCTTGACTTCTCTGTGCCTCAGCTTCTTCTTGTGTAAAATGGGGTAATAATCACACCAATATTGCTGGAAGCATTAGTGTAAAAAATAAAAGAGCTAAGATATGGAAAGCACGCATGAAGTCGGACATCATCTGTTTTAAGATAAATCGTTATTGAATGTATTACTAGGAAGGAAAAAGCTGCGAGTTAAGCTGTGATACGCCCTTAATTGTAAAGCGTATGTCAGTTTCAGAGACGTTCAGATGTGGACAATATACTTATTACACTCAATACAGGAGAATATTGTCTTTACAATGTTACAATGTCTTCCCATCAAGGAGCCTGGTTCTTATCCTTAAATATTTACTGAGATTTTCATTTTCTATCCTTCAGTAAAAAAAAAAAAAAATTTAAGTGCTTTTATTTTTATTTCTTCTTAAATTTATTTATTTTTGGCTGCGTTGGGTCTTCGTCGCTGCACGCGGGCTTTCTCTAGTTGCGGCGAGCGGGGGCTGTTCTTCGTTGCGGTGTGCGGGCTTCTCACTGCGGTGGCTTCTCTTGCTGCGGAGCACGGGCTCTAGGCGCGCGGGCTTCAGTAGTTGTGGCACGTGGGTGCTAGAACGCAGGCTCCATAGTTGTGGCGCACGGGCTCAGTTGCTCTGCAGTATGTAGGATCTTCGCGGACCAGGGCTCAAACTCGTGTCCCCTGCATTGGCAGGCAGATTCTTAACCACTGTGCCACCAGCGAAGTCCCTCCTTCAGTAAAATTTTATAGCCTTCTTCATATGAGTTCTTTAGGGTCTTCAATCATTTTTAGGAGGGTGAAGGGGTCCAGCAGCCCAGAAGTTTGAGAACCATGGCTCTGCATTAACAGAAAGGCAGGGAGACCTTAGGATCATCTTAACAGAGGTGGGCAGGGCAGCTAATCACAGTCAGCATTTATTGCTGTTTGAAAAGAGAAACTTGCTCACCTCGGAAAGGGTATCTGACGGCAATCGATGGCAGGCCTCCCGCACTTGGGGAAATACGGAAAGTGCTCGCGGGAACAAGCTGGGCTGCGCACCCTCGCGCGCCAGGGTCTCTGCCGCCAGGGAGGCCTGGCGAGTCTGCATGACGGAAACGGAAATAAAAGACACAAATATTGAACCGCCGGAAGCTGAAATGTGACTACTCACTGACACTGGAAAATTCCACTTGACAAAACCGAGCGAACCCAATGAAGATTTATTAGGACAATTACAAGTTCAGCAAGTCCGCCAGCTACAAAATAAACGCTTTTAAAAATCAATGCTTTTGTGCCCATTACCATAATCCAAGTAGAGATGTGATGAAAAACTGATTCAATTTGAGGAGAGGGACAAAGGGAGCTTAATTGAACATGTGTTACTTATTTATTTTGTAAAACTAAAGCAAACACGGCATAATGAGCATACGGAAGGTCTGAGTGGTGAGCACGTGAATATCTGTGACGCCATTTCTCTTTAATTTTCTCATATTGGAAATATTTTAGAATACAAAGATGACAATGGATCCCATTCCTGACAACAACAAAACTACCCGGACTTCACCGTATGCTGACTCTTGTCTTCCCAACATTTCTTCTGTCCTGTGTCCTCCTCTTTCTTGGGTTAAGATTTTTGTTTCTTTGTTTCGTCAGAATACACCCTTGAGTAATCCTGTCAGAAAGGAGGGTGGTGGCCAAATTTATGAGTCCTTGCGTGCTTGAATGTTTCAATTTTGCCCCGAAAGCAGAATGCTGGATTTGGAATGGTGAACTTAATAACATCTCTCAGAATTTTGGAGGAGAGATCTGGGTCCCCTGTCATTTTGTGTTGCGCTTAGGAAAACTGGCATTGCTCCAGCATGCTCCTCCACAGGACAGCGTTCTCCCCCTCTCTCACTCTTTTTCTCAATTTTGCGCTCAAGTGGAAGTGCTCACTCGCTCTCTGGGAGCCTCTTCACTCTGTCCCTGGTGCTCTTTCTGGCCGCCCCAGGTCTGCCGGCCTGTGTTCATTGGCTCCGAGTCTGAAGATGGATGTCTTTCCGTAGCTCTGGGTCACTTGGCTGTTTTCTCCCTTCCGTCCTTGCTGCTCCACTTTGGGATGTCCCTTAGGTGGCTGTGGGGCATCTGGAGCTGTCCCCCAAGTCCCCACTTTTCCCTCCTGTTTTCCATCCCTTTGCCCTTTAAGATGAATTCCTCCGGCAGTGCCTGGCCTGGTCTTCCAGCACCGATCTGCTCCTCACATGTCTCCTTTCTGCTTTCAGCCCGTCTATTTTAAATTTCCAAGATCTCTAATTAGCTCTTTTATATCAAGGCCCATTCTTGCTTCATGACTACGATAACCCCTCTTATCTCTCTAAAGATAGTAATTATACTTATTTTAAAATCTCTCTGCTTACTCAATCAATGCCGCTTCCCAGGGAGTTGGGGTTTGTGTTTCTGAGATGAAGCCTCTGTGATGGGGTAGCTTTTCCTCACTCACTTGGTCTGGTGGGCAGTATGCCTATTTTTGCATTCGATCTGTCTGCCGCTGCTGCGTTGGTTTCTGAGCCTCTGACGGAAGATGGGGTGGTACGAGCATCTGGGCAAGGTGGGTGGGGAATTGCTTCCCTGGACTGGGGGAGGGGGTCCCTGTGTTTCATCAGGGACAGTAGTTCCCTGGTCAATGTCCTGCAGTGGTGACCACCCTCTGCTTTAATCTGGGGACTCAGGGGCTCTCCGCTGCTTACCATGTGGGGGAGGAGCAACTGGTCACGGGGCTGGTCCATGGGCAGCAGCTCGAGGAAGCACGCTGACCATCCTCCCACCCCGCCACGTGCCTTGTCTCCGTGGCTCTGAACCTGGGGCTCAAGTCTCTCTAGCCGTCCTCTCAGAGCACCTGCTGGGAACGTGGTTTCCTCTAATTTTGTTTCTTTGCATCTTTCTGTGATCCCTACAGAATTCTGATCCCCTGAAAAGACTCCGTTTTTTAAAAAACCAATCCTGTTATGAATTTTTTTTCTTTTAAAAACATCTTTCTGACACTTGGTAGGATTTGGGGGGTGGGGAGTATGCATTGCTTCCCATTTGACTGAAGCCTCAGAACGTTATTCAACACACCTGAAGAGCATGTCTTGCCCTGGGTACCCCCGCGGGCCCCCTCCAGGGCAGGTGAGGCGTCAACAGATCCTGGGTACCGAGTACCGGATCCCAGGATGCAGCAGCATCCCTTCGTTATGGATGATGCTTTTGGATTGAGACTAAAGCCCGGGTCTGCTCGACATTGTGAGACCACACAGCAGAAAATAATCAAACTGGTGAAACCACAAAAGTTATTGATAACTTCCAGGGCCTCCCCCTGAGCCGGGGATGATGACGTCTACGTCCCAGAGGAGACACCGGCTTACGTGGAGTTCCCCTTTGTCCCTCAAAGTGCGGTCCTGAAGCTTCTGTTTGTTCAAATGTAAGAAGGTGGTTGATGTTTTGGTTTTAAAGGTCACCCCTCTGTGCCGAGATGGTGTCAGTGGCAACAGAGGATCTCAGCCTGGGGGGTGGTAACATCAACCAGACTAGCCAAGGAGATGCCATGCGATGGGTTCCTCAACAGACCCCCCTGGAATGTACCTGGGACCCTCAGTAGCGACCCCACAGTGACCTCCCACCTCCCACCATGCAGGGGACTGTCAAATGCAGACCTGTTGTCCAGGGGTGGTAACACCCAGCCCAGCCCCAGCCCTACTGAGACATCTTGTCACTCTAGATATTGACCAAGCATCCCCCGGAAAGATGTCCCTGTCCGCACCTGCACCGGGTCACGCCACCTCCTCACCTACGTGTAGCATCGTCTCTGTTCCTACGTTTAATTCGCCTTGACCCCCGCCCGCTGTTGGGCAAGTCTCTGTATAACTTGATCAGTGGAGAGACAATTGGATCAGGGCGTGCAGATCGCTGCCCCCCTCTTACCTCGTGAATGTCAGAGGCCCCCGGGCACCGGGACCTGCTCCTTCTAAAGTCTCATCTTTGAAAAGCAGATGGCGAGCTTCAGGCTTTATTAAATTTGCGTTTATGTATGTGATGCATTTGACTGTAGCCGGAGGGCGGCTGCCCGGCCCAATAGCGAATTTGGCCCATCAACAAGGTTAAAACCTACTTACCTGTAAGAAACTATTTGTTCCAGGGAGGGGGTTTTGCCTTTGGTGGTTGGCTCCCGGCCAGCGGCTGACAGTCTTTCTTGAGGAAAGCCTTTTGGACCTCGGGAGTGACTTCCGTGAGGAAGCCCAGCTGCCTGCCTTTAGCCCCACCATTCCAGTTCTGGGGGCTGATCCTAAGGAATCACAGGCACGAGAGCCTGAGGATGGATGTGCGTGATCGTCGTTGCACCGCTGCCACTACCGGTTTAAATAAGAAAGCAAACAGCCCACGTATTTAACCAGCAGGGGGTGAGTTCAATAAGTTTGCACATAGTCGCACAAGGGAATATTGAGAAAGGAGAGAGGCTGCGTGCCCAGCCCCCTCGGAAACAGACGCTTGTGCCCCCAAGCGGGACCTCAGACGCTCGGCGCTCAGGCCAGGTGGAAGCTCCACGGAGCCGGGCAGGCTCCGCCCTGCTGCGTCTCTCAGATCTGACCTCCAGATCTGCCCTGCCCCAAGGGGGGCGGGGCCCTCTGACCTTCAGGCCCAAGTCACCTTTACTTGGCTGTGGCTTAAGGAAGGGGAGGCAAGTCAGAGGGTCCTGGACTGGGTGGCACCAGCTGACCCACGGTGCTGGGCGGCAGCTGGCAGGGACAGTTGGGGTCACGGGAGATATAGCAGCCCCGAGCTTCAGGACCACGGGACGGTGTGGCCCTGGACCTCTGAACGGGGTGTAGACGGGCTGGTCATCCGAGGAGCGGCGTGGCCGGGCAGCTGACTTGACCGCTGCCCGCTGGCTCCCTTGTCAAGGCCATCGTGTGGGCGGGCAGGGCCTGCATGGAGCTGCCCGGAGGGTCAGGAAGGCCCGCCCTCTCCTCCAGCCTCCGTGAGTGCCTCCAGCCTGACCGCCACTGCCTGTGGCCTTGCCTGTATCCGCGTGTGTCTAGTCTGGGGTCCTCACCTGTGACGTGGCGGTGGTCAGGGCTCTGAATGCTCGAGAACGCCCCGCACGTGCAACCTCACATCAGAGCCGGGCGGGGGCTGGGCTCAAGCACGGAGCATCTCGAAGCATCAGGAGGACCCAGACCCCAGCAGCATGACGGCTGTCACCTACCTGGATTGGCCAACTCTGGGCCAACAGTAGGTGGAGTGACTTTCGGGTGACGTGGTGGCTGTCCTCAGAGGTGACTGGGCTTGTGGACGTGAACCAGAGGTGGGCACAGGCCTATGGAGGCGAGAGGGGCAGCCTCGTGTAGAGACAGAAGCAGCAGCCCCCCCGCCAAGGTCACAGCCAAGTGTCAGCACCGGTCCCTGGGTGCTCACCCTGCTGGGCACTGTTCCCATTCTACAGATGAGGAAAGTGAGGTTCAGAGCACACAGCTCCGTCCTGACCACACAGCAGCCAAGCTCAGGGCTCAGGTCCCTCTGGGGTGGGGAGTGGTCTGGGTGCCGCCTGAGGACCGGCCACCTTTCTGGCAGTGGCCCCTTCGGAAAAGCTAAAGACACAAAAATTGCACACCCACACCTGCCCCCAGGGTCCCCAAACTCAGGAAAGAGGACAGTGTCCTCATCCTTTTGGAGGATGCAGAGAGCGCAGAAACTGAGGATGTTCCCCTGGTAAGATTCCTCAGGGCCCTGCAGGCCTCACCCCAGGTGTGTGTCGTCACCTCCAGACACACTGGTTAGGGTTGTGTGTGTGTGAATGTATGAGTGGCTGGGGTGCAGGCCTTGGATCCGAGGACGGGCAGACTGAGGCCCCAAGAGGAGTCAGGAGACCTCACTGCTCTGGCCCAGGGAGCTCTGGGACCAGTGGGGGCTCTGGCCCAGCCGCCAGAGAGGGAGTGGGTGGAGGTTGGAGCTGAGATGGCCTGGGGTGCCCTGGGCTCCTGCATGCCCCCAGCCCTCAGGCTGTGGCCACACCATTTGATGCCCTTGGCCCTGGGCATCTCAAGTCTTGGATGTGCCGTCCTAATCGCAGGGCCACCAGCTTTAATGGGCAGACACGGGAGAATATACTGGGGCGGCAGATGGATTAGCTGGGAGGGCGTGCTTCTTATACGTTCACATCACAACCAACCATGCTCAGGACAAGGGACGGAGACGTGACCCCCGGGCATGGGGGTGGGGGGGGTCTCCATCTCCAGCAGCCCCCAGCAGCCCTTCTCAGCCCGGCTTTTGCCCGGCTGTCAGCTAGATTGCTGGATTTTTTGGGGGGTGGGCACTGCCTGCAGCCACCTGGGGTCGTTGGGGGCGGCCTGGCCTGGCCTGTCTGGGTCAGGTCCCTAACTGGCTTCAGTCTGGTTGCTGTGGAGCCAGCCGGAGCGGCCTCACGTGGCAGAGGCGATGGGGGATTACAGCGTAAAGGATGACAGTGTCAGAGAGATGCGGGAAAGCAAAGGGCTTATTAAAACGCTGAAATTGGTTCCAAATGAGGTCAGCCGTCGAAGTGCCTTGGAGGAGAGCCAGACACTGAGCAGTGAACAGTGTTTATTTCCTGACAGGGTGGCAGCGACACCCAGGGTGCCACCCCCCACCCCCGCTTCTGGAGGGCACAATGCGCCCAAACACCAGAGCCGAGCCAGGCGGGGGGGTGGAAGCAGGGGGGCAGCACGCCCACCCCCGCCCTGAGAGCACCTGGGGCGGGACAGCACTGACAGTGCCCAAAGGGCGCCTGGGGTGGGCAGGAGTCTCACTGACACAGGCTGGGGCAGGACCGCCGAGTACTGCTTCCTTATTCTAGGTCGGATTGCTTGTTTTTTAAAATCCATTAATGCAAGGAACGGCACATCGTGGCAGAGGCCACCTGATTGGACCAGCTCCCTCCCACCCCCAGCCGAGCCCAGAGCCTCCACAGTTTTTCTCCCTGCTTGAATTTCTCCTCCTCCATCCCTTCCTTCTGACTCCAGTGGAACTTCCCTGACCTTGGCTGTCTCCAGGTACAGCCCCCCTGGCTAAGAGTGCACTCTGGGGTCCTTGATCTGGGCGCCAGGCCGGCCCTGTCCCTGACGGCACGATGCTGCCCCTCTCTGAAACATCGTCTCATGTCTGAGGACAGTCACAGATCGGGCACCCAAGGCCGGTGGGGCTGAAATGAAACAAGTAGGTGAAGGAATGGCCGTGGACACGATTTCTATCTCCTGTTAATTACCTGGACCGCGTTCCAGCCCAGTTCTGAGCTGGAGAAAGAATGCCTTTTGAATCCTGTTAAGAATAAACATGTGTTCATAGCGCGCTGCTAAGAGCCATGCAGACCTTTTCTCCTCGGCTCTCCGAGCAACTGTTGATCTCACCTGCATCCGGAGAGGAACGGGCCCGAGGTCCGCCGCAGGGCTGCTGACTCCAATCCTGGGCCCTTGCTGCCAGGCCTCACACCTCTCGATTCCCAGCTCCCTGGGGGTGAAGGGAGGCGGAGGGATAAACTGTTGTGTTGTCCAGCTCCTCCGTCTCCAGATGGGCTGGGGATCTGCTGGGGAAACGCTTCTGTGGGGAGGCCCAGCCGGGACTCAGCAGGGGTGGAGCAGGGTTCAGACCCAGAGCTCCGACCCTTCGGTGGTGCAGGATAAGCCCTTGGGGTCCCACTACCCCGGGAGAGAGCTGGTGCTCGTTCTGTCTGTCTTCTAGCCGGAGCCACGTGGATGGCCAGGAGGCTCACCCAGAGCCAGGGCTGCCGTGGAGCCCAGTCACCCTCGCTTTGCACCTGCTGGCTTTGTTCCCGTGCCCGCCAGGAACACGGTGCCCGCCTGAGCCCTGTCTCACCTCCTCCCCGTGGCTGCTCCCTGATCGTGGCGGCGGGTGGTGAAGGTCCACAGTGTCACGGGATCCCACCTCCTCCCTGTGGCTGCTCCCTGATCGTGGCAGGGGGTGGTGAAGGTCCACAGTGTCACGGGATCCCACCTCCTCCCCGTGGCTGCTCCCTAGTCGTGGCGGGGGGTGGTGAAGGTCCACAGTGTCACGGGATCCCAAATGCTACACACCTGCTTAGGCACCACAGACGAGGAAGTTTGGGCAACATTTTAAAGAATGAGGCGGTGCCCTGTGGGACGAGGCCTTCGGAGTCTGGTCTGGGGTCTCCCTTGGCCCGTGCCCGCCTGTCTTCTGTGCAAGACAGCATTACCTAAAGGCCTTTGGGATTGATCCTGTAGCCTGACACCCCTGGTGCCCCCCCCCCCCAGCCATGGGAACACCGTCCTGCCAGGCTCTACCTGAGTCCCTGCCCGGGCTCCAGGAAGCGCACCTGCCACCCCAGGTCAAGGGACATCCCTGGGCTCTGTGTTGTCACTTGTGCCGAGGGTCTGCAGCTTCCACAGCCCCAGAGGGCCTGCTCTGGTGGCCCATTATCCTTCCACATCTTTCCCCAGGCCCAGGACGGGGGGGCCTGTGGTGGCACCTGCACTCATTCATGTATTCATCTTCTCACTGGCTGATTCACTCACTCAGCCCTTTATTTTGCTCCAGCTCTGTGCTGTCCTGGGGAACGGGCCCCAGCAGTGGGTGGGCAGGCAGTCCCTGCCCCATGGAGAACAGCTATTGCGGTGTCAGCTGCATGAGTGACGTGCCCTGTAACACCTCCACCCTGTGTGCAGTCAAGCGGGAGGGTATCCCGCAGCCTTTTGTAGCATCTTTCCTTCTTCGGCCCTGTTTGCAGGGCAGCCCGGCCTCTGGGAGGAAGAGACCAGCACCCACCAGGACCAGGGGAGGGGAACTTGCTCCAGATATCATACTCATGCAGAGACACAGTCATTCCTTCCTAAGGAACAGAGTTCAGAGCAAAAACAGAGCCTGCTGCTGCAAGCTCTGGGCTAGCCTTTGTCACTATTTGAGGATTTGTGGGTATTTGAAGACGATATTGTGGACACTGAGGATATTGGTCAAGTTCTTGGTTTCTCCAGAGAGAAGAGGAATTGCAGGAGGAAGAAAGAAGGAAGGGAGTCAGATTCCTGGAAGGAGGAGGCCAAGTTCAGAGCAGAAGGCAATCAGGGACAGCTTCCTGGAGGTGACAGCACAAGTCAAGTCCACTCTGCACAGAGAAGGACAGGAGTGAGCTGGGATGCAGACAGACTGACACATGGGGCTTGCGGAGCTGTGAGTCCCAATGGCCCTGTGCAAAGGCTCTGTGTTGCGTGCGGGAGAAACCATGCAATTGGCTGGCTGCCCTGGGAGGGTTCAAATTCAGTCGGGGTCTACTCCAGGCTAAAGGACATTGTGGACTTTGGAGATTTGGACACAGGGAAGCAGGCCTGTCACTCACACCCCTTTCTGCAAAGTCTGTTTCCCCAAAGAATTGTGCCCTGCAATCTACCCCTCGGCAAGGTATCAATCAAGAAGTCTGCTCCCGTGAAGTAAGTCAGAAAGAGAAGGACAAATACCATATGCTAATACATATATATGGAATTTAAGAAAAAAAAATGTCATGAAGAACCTAGGGGTAAGACAGGAATAAAGACACAGACCTACTAGAGAACGGGCTTGAGGATATGGGGAGGGGGAAGTGTGAGCTGTGACAAAGCGAGAGAGAGGCATGGACACATATACACTACCAAACGTAAGGTAGATAGCTAGTGGGAAGCAGCCGCATAGCACAGGGAGATCGGCTCGGTGCTTTGTGACCACCTGGAGGGGTGGGATAGGGAGGGTGGGAGGGAGGGAGACGCAAGAGGGAAGAGATATGGGAACATACGTATATGTATAACTGATTCACTTTGTTATAAAGCAGAAACTAACACACCATTGTAAAGCAATTATACCCCAATAAAGATGTTAATAAATAAAAAAAAAAAAAAAAAGAAGTCTGCTCCCCAGCAATGTACCCTGCTCTCTGGGGCCCCCAGAAATCCACCTGCAATCTGCCCCCACCACTAGCAGTACAACCACTCCTTCTGGAGCAGCTGTGGCACCAGCTGGAGCCTGTGGGGAAATCGAGAGACGACAAAAGTGGGAACAGCAGGCCAAGGAGAGAGTGTTTAAACACAGGGACTATTTGGGGATCGTCTTTTATTTTTCGTTTGAAATCGGTCCACCCTCCAGTAGTATATTATAGAAACAGCCCCCTGGGCCTGCAGCAGTGAGGCCTCATCACTCATTGGTCACCTTGGAAATGACCCCTCGGAGCCTCAGTCTGCCCATCCACGGTGGAGCAGCACATGGGCCCAATCCGTCAGCTCTGCGGGGACAGGCCCAGGCAGCCAGCCTGGTGGTCGGGCCAGCACCTGGCTGGAGGCCGCCTGCAGGGAGGAGCCCTTTCCGGACACCTCTCGGAGACTATTCAGAGCGAAGGAAACCAGCCTGTCTGCTTCAATTCCCACTGACGATGTCCATGTGTCATTAGTGCCAATTAGGAGAAGCGAGGGCAGCAAAGCATTTGGCCTGGGGCCCGGCCTGGTGGGAGGGTCACTGTGGGACAATTGAATTCCCCACCAGACAAATGTGATTACCGGTGGAGCCCGGGCCCACCCCCTGCGGGGCCGAGACATAAATGGCCAGGTGGGGCGGCCAAGCTCACCCAGCCATGCAGGTCCCCAGCCCCAGCGTGCGCGAGGCGGCCTCCATGTACGGCACAGCGGTGGCCGTCTTCCTGGTCATCCTGGTGGCCGCACTGCAGGGCTCGGCACCCCCCGAGAGCCCCTTCCCCTACCGCATCCCCCTGGACCCCGAGGGGACCCTGGAGCTGTCGTGGAATGTCAGCTACGTGCAGGAGACTGTCCACTTCCAGCTCCTGGTGCGGGAGCTCAAGGCCGGCGTCCTGTTTGGGATGTCGGACCGTGGCGAGTTGGAGAACGCCGACCTGGTCGTGCTCTGGACCGACGGGGACAGTGCCCACTTTGGGGTGAGTCTTCCCTCCGCAGTGCTCCTGAACTTGCCTTTTCCTCTACACTCACCGTCCTTAACCTGGCAAAGGAAGTCTCCCTTCTGCCTCTCTGGTCACGTTTACTCTGAGCATCCCTTGTGTCCCAAGCTTGGGCATCTCGGGGATGCTGATGTGAGGACAAAATGGGAAGTAGATGACTTCCACGGTCCTTGACTGCACACCCCAAATGACAGACCTCAGCGCGCCCAAGGAGCACAGCCGCACACGAAGGACACACTCGCCACATAAACACACGTCCTCCACCGCCCCCGCCCTCGGGAGGGCGGCCGCCACGTACCCACCCGCACGAACAACGCCCAGAGGTCACACGCGGCCAAGCACGGTGGCTGGCCTGCCTGCCCACTGCCAAGGACGCGGTGCTGGCTCATGTGGGTAACCTGAGCAGGTACAGACTCCCCGGCCCCCAACCCAGGCGTGGAACGAACCGTCCGTGGAGTTAAGCCAGGACGCTGAGGGCGTGCGCTTCACTCCACGCCCGAAATTCACCCCCATTCTTGCCAGAAAGGGAGGAGTGGGGGGAGGTTTCCCTTCAAAGGAGAGAGGTTTTGGGGGCCCTCGACAAGCTGAAGGGAGGCCCTCTGGGTTGGGGGAGCCTAGCCATCTTGCCCTGAGCCGCCACCCTACATTCTTCCACCCTGACCTCTCTGGGGACCAAACCCAACTCTCTCACGGAAACAGACGCAGGAGGGAGGCACTTTATCTGTGAGCAGAGGGGCTCTTCCTTCAACTAAGTGTGGGAATCCAGCGGCGCACCGAGCCAGGGTCAGGACAGGCCCCCGGCCTCGCGTACCTCATCTGCAGAGTGGGTACAATAATCCCTCTCCACCTTCTTGCGATGTGTGAGTTCACACGAGCTGGTCTTTCTGGAACCCGGCGGTGCTCTGTCCAACCCCTGCCACAACTCTGCAGGCAGGAAGGAGCTCTGCCCACTTCCCAGGGGAGGGTGGGTGAGCCCGACCACCAGCCAGACGGGGTGGGGCCTCCTGGGACCCGGGCTGTCCCACCTCTCCTCCACCAGGATGCTCAGTGGCTACGGGTCACGGCCAAGAAAGACCTGGGCAGCGCGTCCCAGAGGAGCCGCCAAGCCCGGGAGCAGCTTCCCCGGCTGCCAAGAGAGCTGGGGTCACTTGGTCCTCCAGCACAGGCAGGATTAATTTGCCCAACAAATTCCTATGCAAACAAATGTCAGACTTGTTTTTCCTCCTTTAGCAAATATGTTCAACAATTAATTCTAGACTTCCAGCCGAAAGCTCACAAGCCGGCTTTCTGCTTCTGTTTGAAATGAGTCCTTCTGCAGATCAGCGGTGCACCCCAGCACGAGCTCCACTGTGCTTTTCTCTAGGGAAAATGTGGCAAAATCTTTTGCAGGTTTCTTTTTTGCTCAAGGAAATGAGGAAAACATGCTTCAGCCCCGAATGCAGGGTTTAAGAAAATCCTAAGGCCAAGGACTGGTGGTCCCGTGTTGTTCCTGAACTGGAATAGTGGCCTGCTGGTCGGGGGCAGGGTTTCCCTCACAGCCTCCTTGCCAGGTGGACGGCTTTCTGGGCCCTGGCCTGGAGCCCCGGCGTGGCCGAGCCTTAGAGCCTGGTGCCAGGGAAACAGCTAGGAAGAGGGGAGGGCAGGGTCTGGCCAGAACCACCACCCTCGGACATCCTGGGGAAATGCAGCGGGTCCGTTTCCTCCTGGGCCTCGGTTTACCCTCTCCGGGCAAGGCTAAGACTAGGGCGAGGTGGGCAAGATGCCGGGGGGCGGCGTTTCAGGCGGGCTTACTCTCAGGGGTGTGCAAGTGCGGGGTGGGCCCCCCAAACCCTCTCCGAGGCTCCGTGTGCTGTTAAGGTCCCTCCCTCCACAGACCAAAGGCGATTCTTTGTCTAAGGCTCCTGGGTCCCACCCAGAGGTCTGGGAAGCTGCATGGCTAACCAGCCCCAGTGAGTCCTGGGGCCGTGTGTCAAGGGCACAGAGGAAGAGAGTGCAGTTGGAGGTCAACTCCACTGTCTCAGGCAGACACCGAGTGTGGGCGTGACGCCCACCCCGGGCAGAACCCCAGGAGCCCCAGGTCGAGATGTGTCCAGGGGCTGCACCGCGGGCGGCCAACCCTGAACTCGGCCCCTTGTGCTCCGAGCCCGCCCTTGCCTCTACAGGACGCCTGGAGTGACCAGAAGGGGCAGATCCATCTGGACGCCCAGCAGGATTACCAGCTGCTGCGGGCACAGAGGACCCGGGAAGGCCTGTCCCTGCTGTTCAAGAGGCCCTTTGGCACCTGTGACCCCAAGGATTACCTCATCGAGGTGGGTGGCAGCCCGCTTGCCCAGGAGACCGTGGGCTGCGTGGAGCCCTCTCGCATACCAGGGCGGTATCCCTGGGCCAGCCGTGCACAGAGAGCGTGGATTCCAGAGGCGGCTGGGTGGGGACAAGGCAGGTGGGGAGAAACCAGCTCTGCCGTCGGCGTCTGATCCCTCAAGCAAGCAGCTCTTGGTTGACACATAGCTGACGTGTTTCTAGATGTTGGTCTCGCCCTGAAGCTTTCAGACAGGGACCTGAGTGGTCTTCCTCCTGACTAGTTCTCTCTTCCTGGTCCAGCATCTTCAGGAGAATTCTGGAAAGAGCCCAGGAGACTTGGTTTCCCAGGCTGGCTCTGTGGACAACGGGCTGTGAGGCTCAGGGCAGGTCCCCTCCTCCTCTGGGCCTCAGTTTACCTGTCTGTAAAAGGAGAAAAGGGAATTAGATGATCTGTAAGGCTCGACCTGCTCTGTCTAGGAATTCACAGCCGCAACAGATCTAAAAATCCTTAGGCTTCTCACGCTGCTCCAAGACCCTTAGGGAAAAACAAACCAGTTATCTCCTGAAGGCAAAATCCTTTCCACTTTCCAATGCACCTTGACACCCAAAGTCTGTGTTACCTTTATGACGTGTCAGCGACATGGGTTGGCCCAGTGCTACACGAGGAAACTGAGGCCAGACAGGGGAGGACTTGCCCAGGGACACACGGCAGAGAGGGGACAGAGCTGGAGACAGAGGAAGTGCCCTTCCAGAAGGAGGTCTGAGTCCTTACCCTCCTGGCTCACCTTCCGCATGGACAAGGGCAAGGGCAGGCAGAGGACCCTCTCCCAGAACTTTGCATGGCGTCTGGTGCCAATGTGTGCTCAGCTCAGAGCCTCCAGCCTGGGTGTGGGGAAGCCTCCTGCCTGGAGCTCTGAGACACCTGTGCAGAAAACAGCCCTGTCCCCAGTGACCCTGGGGGTGCTGGAGGGAACACATGTCCCAGGTGAGCCAGCCGGCCTGGTTCAAAGCGACCCAGCAATGGTTAGTTGAATGGATGCTAAGCAAATGTAGATAGAAAGCATTTAGGAAGACAACATGTATTAATGGCTGGTGCAAACCGTGGGCTCTGGGGGTGGTCGGCCTTGGATTTAATCCCAGCCAGGTCCACACAGAGCCTCAAAGCTCCCCTCCTTCGGAGAGGTGAGAATCGGGCATGTCACCAGCCAGGCAAGTGTGGGTAGGGACCTGGCATCTCCCCGGTTACCAGGAGCCCAACTCTGGGGGTGTGAGTGGGTGAGTGCCGGGCCCTGTCTCGCCTGCAGGACGGCACCGTCCACTTGGTGTATGGGATCCTGGAGGAGCCGTTCCAGTCGCTGGAGGCCATCAACGTCTCCAGCCTGCAGACGGGGCTACAGAGGGTGCAACTGCTGAAGCCCAACATCTCCATCCCGGCCCTGCCCTCGGACATGCGCACCATGGAGATCCGCGCCCCAGACGTCCTGGTCCCCAGCCAGGAAACTACGTACTGGTGCTACATCACCGAGCTCCCGGACGGCTTCCCTCGGCACCACATCGTCATGGTACGTGGGCCCAGTCCTATCCCAGCTCTGCCTCCCACCTGGGGCCTCAGAGGTGTTCTGCCCTGGGGAGCTGTCCATGGTCCTGCTTGGACCAGTGACCTCTGTGGTGTGGACCCCAGGCAGGGTCTGAACTTTCTGCAGCCACGGTGTGCTCTGCCCCGCCCCCCGTCACCCTGCTCAGTCCCCACCCTCCCAGGGCTGCTGCACCCCAGCTTCCCAGCCTGGACCACAGGCAACTGATGTCTTGATTTTTGCATCTTATCTTGGGACTGGAACTGCTGTCTAGCTATTTATCTGTCCGTCAGGACACCCTCCTCCTTCATGAAATAACAACTCAACTCAGAGCTCAATTGCTCTAAACACCTTCCTGGAGATATAACAGTAACGACGGTAGCTGTTGAATGTCCCCTCTTTGCCTGGCCCGGGGGAAAGAGGAGGTGGTTTACCCCCTCCATCACCACAATACTACACACATAGTGCTAGATATTATCACTCTTATTTCCATTCGAGGACGTGCAGCCCAGAGAGGTAGTGTGAGTTCCCAAAGTCACACAGCAGGAAGTGGTGGGCCTGACTCAGTGCTGCACCTGCCCCCTAGGCTCAGCCTTGCCTTGGGCAGTCTCCGTGTGTCTGTGCAGCCACTGCCACGTTCACACGAGGACTGCTGCCTTCCTGTCCCCCAAGCCCCTTATCGGGAAATGACTGGCCTGGGTCCCCTTCCCTTTGCTCCTGAGCTCACCGTGAGCTGCTGGCAGATTCTGGTTCCAGGGTGGTGGCTCCACCCCCAAAACCCTGAGCCCCAGAAGCACCCCTGGAAATCACCTGGCTCAACCCTCCCATTTTACAGAGAGGCAAGCAGAGGCCCACGGAAGGGAGCTGCTGGGTGAGAGCCCCACCAGTGGGGGTGAGCAGGTGGGTGGGCGGGGTCCACTGTCCCAGGTCCAGTGGGTGCTCTGCTCCCGCAGTACGAGCCCATCGTCACCGAGGGCAACGAGGCCCTGGTGCACCACATGGAGGTCTTCCAGTGCGCAGCCGAGTTCGAGAGCTTCCCCCACTTCAGCGGGCCCTGCGACTCCAAGATGAAGCCGGAGAGGCTCAACTACTGTCGCCACGTGCTGGCTGCCTGGGCCCTGGGCGCCAAGGTGCGTGCCCTTCCCAGCATCTCCCCAGGGGGCCCCCAGTTATGCATGAGAGCCTTCAAGAAGTGAGGCCCCCAGGGCAACCCAGGCCCCGAATAACCCCGTCTCCCCACCACCTGTGCATTGTTGGAATCCCATGGCTCTTTTGGGCCACGAACGCCTTCTCCAGCCTCCGTTACTTTCCTGTAAAAATGCAGGAGCCCCACAACCTAACATTCCTCGTGGGCATCGCTCTCATTCCCCCGATCAAGTTCCGCTGGACTTGGAGGGGTCTGTGCACAGGGTGGTCCCGGGGCTGGCCTCCCTGGGCTGTGTCCAGGGTCTTCCAGCAGCTTCCTCCGCCGGCTCAGAGGAGGGGCTTGGGCGGTGGGCTCGCCTGGGGGCATGAGCTCTCCCCGCTCCCTGACCCCGAGTCTAATAGGAACATTGCATGGGCTGGTAATGAGCTGCCCATCAGGGGGAGAGTCCTAATCTGGCTGCCCCGCCAACAGCGCTCGCTGCAGCTCAGGCCCCAGCACATGGGTGGGTATGCCCTGACCGCCCCGGGACCCCTCTCTTGACACCCCAGTCTGTCTGCCTGGCCTGACCCCACCCTCCCTGCTCCCTGCAGGCCTTTTACTACCCAGAGGAAGCCGGCCTTGCTTTCGGGGGCCCTGGGTCCTCCAGATTTCTCCGCCTGGAAGTCCACTACCACAACCCGCTGATGATAAAAGGTAGGGAGCTCTGAGGTGTGCTTCCAGCCTTACCGTCCTCCCCTCGGGAACCCTGGGCGCGGCCATACCCAGTTAGGAAGATAGCCGGGCTGGCGGGGCTTAGCACCGCATCCCTCTCCCCCCAGGTCTAGCCTCCTTGTCGCGTGGCCCACCGCGGCCTGCGTCCCTCTTGTCTCTTGTTCACTGCCCGTCTCCTGGGCCTGCGGTGGGCTCCCCAGGCAGAGTCTCATCGGCTGGCTCATCCGCACGGTGGGGGCCCAGCATCTTCACCCCTCCCCCTTCATA
This sequence comes from Delphinapterus leucas, assembly GCF_059928025.1. Classification (NCBI taxonomy): domain Eukaryota; kingdom Metazoa; phylum Chordata; class Mammalia; order Artiodactyla; family Monodontidae; genus Delphinapterus; species Delphinapterus leucas. The sequence goes on along the minus strand of NC_143134.1, from coordinate 122,867,351 downwards.
AACACCAGCTGCCATCCACACGACGCTGTCCCAGGTACCACCTGGGAAAGGCAGGTAGAGGTTTCTTGTGTGCCTATTTTGCAGAAGAGCAAATTAAGGCCAGTGGTAAAGGGATGCCTCCAGGGCCATGAAGCGAGTAGGAATTTAGAGCCAGCAGGTCTGGTCTGACCCGTCTGCATGGCCTCGGTGGTGCAGCCACGCTATGGCCGAGCCCACACTTGAACCTGGCAAGCTTGGTCTGATTCTGAAGCTTTAAGGAATCATTTAGATGTCGGGTCCATCTGAGTAAACACAGCTCACCCCTCCTCCCACACCCTTTCCTCATTGGCACCCGACAGAGCAGAAGGCTAGCATCAGGTGTGCCAACCAACGGGGTCACAGACAATGGAGGGAGGTCACAGGCCGGAGTGGTCGCATGTGCCGTCTCCCCTGAAAATCTAACTTCTGTGAGGCTGCTCAGACCAGGAGATGCCCCCCCATCCCTGACCTCCCCTCCCCAAAGGGGTGACTCTCCAGCACCCATGAGAGGTGGCTCTGCTGTCCCCAGAACAGGCTGGGCCAGGACAGGGCACATGGCAGGATGGCAGGATGCAGACCACTCCAGAGCCAACACGATCCCTGCCTAGAACCCAGCCGCCAATGGTTTGACCATTGGGAGGCACGGCCCCAGGACTGTCCTCAGGGCAACGGGAGTGCCTGGCTCACTGGGGGGCGTTTCTGGCTATGAACTTCCCTCCTGCTTCTCAAAACCTGTCACAAGAGAGTAAATGCATGCCTGGAGTGTGAATGTGTCGATGGGATTTTATTTCCATGTGCTCTGTGTCAGGGTGGCAAACAGGTTCTGCTCACCGGGACTCCTCTGACTGACCCTCAGCTGCAGCTCCAGCTCCCTGCTGGAAAGGCAGCTGAAGGCCGTACTGGGATTGATTAGCGATGTCTGCCCTGGGCACTGGAGGGGTGGCTCTTGCTTGTTTCGCGCTGTTGAATTTATACTAGGCAAACAGAAATCCACAAGGCCCCCTCCTGTGAGATGCAGGATCATGTCTCATTCCCCAATTTACCACACCAGACCTTAGGTCCAGAAAGGTGCAAAGGCTTTTTAGGAGGGAGACACAAGCAAAGTGCAAGAAGTTATGAAAGGAAGGGTCCACACGGCCTGGGCAGCATCATGGCGGCTTGTGACCTGGGCCTCGGAGGACAGGAGCATTTTCACAGGGGAAGCTGACAGGTGCTTCATTCCAGATGGAGGGATAGGCTGTGCTGTTCAGAGACACGGAGGTGGGAAAGGGAGACAGGCGGTCCAGCCTGGCTGCAGTGTAGGGGATGGGAAAGAGAGGTGCGGGCAGATAGCAGGGACTGCTGGGTCATCCTGTACCTGAAGGAGGAACAACCAGCGTCAGTCTTTAGGGTGATGCTGCCAGCTGATACTGTATCCGAAACGGACAACATTTTCCTCTCTCTGTTTCACCAGCATCTCCTGCCATATATTGTCACGTAGCCCTCTTCCTCTCACTCACTCTCTCTTTTTTTACATGACATTTTTCATTTGTGTAAGTGAGGGGCAGAAATAGTCTGAGAGATGAGACATCAGCTCCCGGCCAGGTCCCAGCCTGTGTCTCCCTCGCTGCGGGACCCTGGGTGGGTGACCCCTACCCCTGCTTCCTGACCTCCCTCAGCTGTCCTGAGGCTGGGAAAGCTCCCAACTGGATGCGGGCACCGGGCTGTGCTCAACCAGTAGCCACCAGCGCCTTCTTCCTGGCTGCATTAACTAATACTTCCCGCCACCACTGGAATTATCTCCAGAGCACACAGAGGCGTATCCGTCAGCCTGGGCCTTGGCATGACACGGGATTTATTGCTCATTTAAAGCCTGAAAGCAAACGGATTTTTGAAAACTCCTTAAGCATCAGGGAAGTCTGTCTCTTCCTGATTATCTGCTTGTATTTATGGATCTTTTGCCAGATATAAGGATGCTCCTGTCACTTTGCAAATCTGGAGATGGGTCTCTTTTCTCTAAATATCAAAATTCAACAATTATTTCACTATTTAATCCCCATCTGAATTTTAACCAATTGCATCTCCCTTTTTATTATTATCCTCTGATGTAATCAGCCCAGAGATACAGAGGCTGAGTCTGGACATTGCAGGAGGAGAACGGGGCAGGGAGGGAGGGCGGCAGAGGCAAGACGGTGTGTCCTCTGCTCCACCTCAGAGCAGCTGAGCAGGGAGACAGCCCTGCCCCCAAAGGTGCCCTGGGCTGGAGTCCCAGCTCGGCCACTTCCCAGCCCTGCAATCTTGAGCAGGGTCTTCAGCTCAGGTTCCTGGCCTCAGTTTCCCCATCTGTCATTGCGGGAGGATGATTCTTCCGTTACACGGGCTCCCCCGCCCAGCTCCCAGCTCTCCTGCCCATTCCGAGGGGATGGGCCATGTCCAGCCCCTACTCCTCTCCCATGGGACCAGCCCCGAGATGCTCAGGGCCTCGCTGACCGACTCCTGGCAGGGAAAGGGATACTCGAGACCTGTGGGTGCCGGCATCCCCAGACCTCCGTCCGTCAGCTTCGTATGACCACTGGGAGGCTGCCCAGGGAGCCGTGGACTCTCCAATTTGTCAACTACAAGAAGACCTGGCAGGTGTGGCTGGAACATGATGGGCAGAAGCACCAAATTCTTCTTTGGAACAGGTCCTTGACTTCGAGCCCAGAGAGGGACAGCAACTTGCCTGAGAGCACACAGCACACTGTTGAGCAGATGGGACCCGGGACGGCGTGTGAGCCGGGGGGGCTACACCCTTAGCGCTGACCCTGCTCCAGGGGTCCACGCTCCTGCTTAGGTTTCTCCTGCGATGTCCTCCCAGCATACGCAGCCCCTGGGTCAACCCTGCAGGACAGCAATCAAAGGAGGAAGGAGGGAGAGAGGCCACAAGAAGGATGTGCCTTAGATGCTTCTTGCTGACTTCACCACACAGACTCACGCTCACCTGCCCGATGGGGCCGAGGCTCCTCTGTGAGAGTGGCCACGCCCTGCTCTCTGCCCAAACCTCACCGACAGGTGTCCTGCTGGTCAGTTCCAGCTCAGAGCCCTTTGAACCAGCAGGAAGAACATCAAAGTACTTCCCAAGCCCTCCGAGGTGTTGGCGAGCTTCCTAAATGCACTGCAGGCATCTCACCCGACCCGGTTCAACAGCACGGTTTTGGGTTTTCTTTCGTTGCCTTAATCAAGTCTTTCCAAAGCATTCACCTCGTTTTCACAGAAACAATGGCCTTTGCCTTGCACGTGGGAATTGCACAGGTGAATTGGTCCTTGTAACCATGGCGTCCGCCTGGGGTAAACAGGTGTGGGAACAAATGCAGGCGGGTGCGGGTGTGGGTGACTGGTGCCTCCTGGTTGAGGGTGGCTAGTGGGGTCCATGTGCCAGGCGGGGGTCGGGGCGAGGGGCTCCGCTCACCTCCGTCCCTCCTCCTCCCAGGCCGGCGCGACTCCTCAGGCATCCGCCTGTACTACACAGCCACGCTGCGGCGCTTCGATGCGGGCATCATGGAGCTGGGCCTGGTGTACACGCCTGTGATGGCCATCCCCCCACAGGAGACGGGCTTCGTCCTCACCGGCTACTGCACGGACAAGTGCACCCAGCTGGTGAGTGGGCCGGACATGGGGCTGGGCCTGGCACCGCCCTGCTTCCCCTGCTGAGGCCCCGAGGGTGGGGGCCGAGGTCGGTGGCTTGTGGCTTTGCTTTCCCCACCCTGCAGCTCCACCAGCGCCCCCCCCCCCACCTCCTCTGGATGCCAAGGAGCCTTCCCACCGGCCGGCGTGCGTCTGCACCTTCCTCTCCAGTAATAACTGGCTCCCATTTAGTCCAAACCTGAACCAGTGTTTAAAATACATGTCCATCCTATGAATGAGATAGACAACGCATTCGCCATGAGAAACGCAGCCTCTCCCCCTCCCCAAGGTAGCCAGTTGCTGGATCTCTTGTGCCCCTTCGGACTTTTTCCCTACCTGTTTCTACAAGCCCTTACATGCGGCACGTTTAAAAACAAACTGAATAGTGAACGTTTGTCCGTGACGCCCTTTAACCGACGCACAGCACGGATTCAGTGGGAACTTCACTGGCGCCAGACCAGGTGAGGCGAGCGAAGTGCCTGGGGCGCAGGACACAAGGGAGCACTGATCCCCAGGGCTGCCGTGCGAGGGCAGGTGTGGTACAGGTAACGCTTAGACTCGGGGGCAGATGGAGGGACCGAGCTTCGGGAGGAGCGGAAGTGACTCCCCAAATTCTGGACCCTCGGTTCTCCCCGGCCTCCCCCCATCCTGGCCTGTGCTGAACTGTCCCCTCGTCACCAGTATCCAGGCTGCTGTCAACTTTCCACTAACAGGAAGAAGCCCTCAGGGAAATTCTGTGCCCGCGGGAAATGTGTATCAGGTGTATTCTAGAGGTGGAATTGCCACGCACAGGGATGTGAGCTTTAATTTGAATAAATCTGGCAAAAAGCCCCCCCAGAAAGCCCGTTCTGGGGCTTCTTCCCCCCACAGTACCAGAGGGTGCCTGGTACCCCAGACTTACTGACCCACCATATTATCAATGCTTAAAATATTTTCTCAATCACTTGGGAGAAAAACATCACTGTCGTTCAATTTGAATTTCCCCATTTGTAGAAGTTGAGGGTGTTTGCACCTGTTTCTTGGCCATTTGCCCTTCCTTTCTGCGAATATCTGTTCATAACGTTGTCCAGTGTTTCTAGTGGGTTGTCTGTCTTACTACTGGTAGAAACCAATAGTTCTTTCTATATGGTGGCTGTTAACGGCGTGGTCTGTTGGGAATGCCGCAAACACTCCCTCCCATGTGGTGCCTTTGCTTCTCACGATGACCTGCAAGGTGAGTGTTAGCGTCCCCACTTCACAGATGGGGAGACTGAGGCTTGCCGGGGCCACAGTGCCTCCAGTTGCAGAGTGAGGAGTCAAACACGGGTCTCTCTGACTTCACACAGCAGCCTGCTTTGTGATGCGGTTTATATGCGGATTTGTCTTCTCAGTGAATGGATTCCCTGGGATTTGCTCTTCCCGGGAGCTCCCTGAGCCTCCAAGTCTTAGGCAAGCAAAGGGCCCTCGAACTGAAGGGACAGAGCTGTCAGACTGCACTGGCCTCACCTGCATCCACGGTGGGTCAGCTCTTATCTGAGACCAGGGGTGACAAACCGTAACCACACCAGCATCTGACACTTTCCCGTGTCCCCAGAACGTGGTGACACCTTGCCGTGTGAAAGTCTCTGTGGCCTGAGCCTGGAGCTGGGGCTGCAGACTCACCGGCAAAGAGGGGCCCCAGGCCAAGTGACTGACCTTTGCCAGGGGTACACGGGTCATGTTGACCCGCTGACCTTGAGAATATGCCTGTCACCAGCCTGGGAATGCAGACCTGCCTTCTCTCACCAGAGTCTCTAAATACTTTACAGCCCAAAATAAAAATAACTCAGTTTTCTTGTTCCCCTTTAAATGGTACATTCTTTGTGAAAATCGCATTTCTGTGGACTCTCATGGAAGGGCCTCCGGCAGAGTGGGGGATCTCATCTCCGTTAGCAGACCTCCGAGGGGCGTAATTTCTGCAGTCGGAAGTCTGGCCTGGTCTAGGTATCCTCACCCAAGACAAGCCAAGAAGAAGTACAGTGTTTTGGACCACAGGCCCCAGGACAGCAATCCCCCTGCACCTGTCACACACCCACGACTCTGGGCCAGTGGTCGGCCTCTGGGGACCAGACGGGAGAAACCCAGGGCCCCATTGGTCAGCAGGTGCTCCCAGGCCTGGCCCCAATGGTCACAAATGTGGCCACAAGGTTTCCCAGTCCTCATAATGATGAGGGCAGGGGACAGTAGCTGGAGGAGAACAAGATAGAAGCCAAACGTGAAATCGGGTGACGTGCAGAAGTGCAGCAGCCTGGGGTCGCTCAGTGACGGGACGAGGGCACCAGGACCTCCCTGAGCAGCTGGTGGGGTGGACGAACACGGCGGTGTGTGGTCAGGGAGATGACCACGTCGAGCAGAAAAAGCTTGACGTGTGTAATCCGTTTTAGGAAACGTTCTGTCTAAATCAAGTGAATGTTAACGCAAGGGAAACATCTGGAAAATGGCCGTCTGCCCTGGTGGTGATGTGAGAGCTGGCCTGTTTCCTCCATGCCGCCCGCCTGCAGCTTCACGGTCACACCACGGCTGTAGTACCAGGTGACGGTGACAGCAGGGAACAGCGGCCTGGCTCTCACGCGGATGAAGGGAGGTCGTGCCGAGGGCAGCTGGGGACCTGCCAGTGCTGGAGGCTGGCAGAGGCTGGACAGGACGGCTGGCACTGCTGTCCCACGTCATCTGCCGGACGTGAGGACCCTAGAGTCTGTGGAATAGAGGCAGAATGAACCGACCAGCCTTCGGAGGCTCAAGAGAGGACCCAAAGGGAAGCCGTCGGCAGCCGGACGAGCCTCAGGCTTCTCTCCAGTTGCGGCGCGTGGGCTTAGTTGCCCCGAGGCACGTGGGATATTAGTCCCCCAACCAGAGATCGAACCTGCGTCCCCTGCCTTGGAAGGCAGATTCTGAACCACTGGACTGCCAGGGACGTCCCTCTACTGAGTTTTCTGATGGGGGGTTTCACCGATCCGGGAGAAGGAAGGGCCTGGGTGATGCAAACGGTCCAGGGAAGTACTCACATGGCCGTTCTCTGGCCCTAGGGGTGCAGACAACCATGTGGCCAGGCCCTGACGCCCCCCCCCCATCCCCGCAGGCTCTGCCTCCTTCCGGAATCCACATCTTCGCCTCTCAACTCCACACGCACCTGACGGGCAGGAAGGTGGTCACGGTGCTGGCCCGGGACGGCCGCGAGAAGGAGATTGTGAACAGAGACAACCACTACAGCCCTCACTTCCAGGTAGGGCCCACCACCCCGCACCCCTTCCCCTCCCCGCCCCACCCTGCCGGCCCGCGCAGGGCATGGCTGTGGGCTGTCCGACCCTCCCTCTCCCGACGGCCATAGAAACGTCCCCTTTCCGGGGCTCCCTCTCCTGGGCCAGGCCCAGACACCCGAGGAGCACACACAGCCAGCCGGTTCCTCTTGCTGATTTCATCTGGGGGAGGGACTCCAGTGGGGGATCCTGGCGTGTAGCCGACTGAGGGATTCGGGGGACCCTGGCAGCTTGATGGTAACATCCATCTTAGATGACCACCTTCTTGTCCTAATCTGTTCCTGACCAGAGGCCAAACTTAGCCAGTCCTGGCTTCCCATAGAGGAATCGGGGGGGCTGTGTCTGCAGTACTCTGAAGTCTCCCCTCCCCCCTGCTCTGCCCCTCCCCCTCTCTGCCCCTCCCCTCCCCCCAACTCTGCCCACCCCAGGAGATCCGCATGTTGAAGAAGGTCGTGTCCGTCCACCCGGTGAGTGCCCGGTTAGGGACGGCGGGGGTGGGGGGGGCAGGAGTGCCAGGAGTGCCGTCCCCAGTGGGGAGGGACAGGAAGCAATGGGGGAGGGCAGAGGCTGTGGAAGGCCTTCCAGAGCCAGGTCCATGCAGGACAGGGGCTGGGGCTGCCCCACCGTGAGACTCACCGGGACTGCACGGAGGGACCGTAGAGGGGTCAGGACCAGACTGCACTTGGGGTGACAAGCATCCTCCCGCCCGATCAGCTGACCGCAGACCCAAGAGCTTTAGGGAGAGATGAGGGCATGGGGGTCACTGTGGGTCCCTCCAGCCCCAGGCAACCACCAGCCGGCTCTGTCCCATGTAGGAGGGGGCCACAGAGGCCGACGAGTAATCACCCCCTGGGGACACTCAGAGAGGGACCCTCATGTGTGGGTACCCTGGGCCCACTGCTGGCCTCCTCAGTAGTGGACTGACTACCGCAGTCAGGCACCAGGTGGGACGGGCCCAGCGCACCCGGTACCCGACGCGGGCCGGTGCTGACGGGCCTTTGTCGGCTTGGTTCTCAGGGAGACGTGCTCATTACTTCCTGCACATACAACACGGGAGACAGGAAGCTGGCCACCGTGGTAAGTCACCTGGCTTCTTGCCATCTGCTGCAGAGCACGTGGACAAGTCTTATCTCCTCTAGACCAGAGGGCAGGGCTGCCCCTCCTTCATTCATTCAATCAACCAGTGGCTCTCAGGGTGTGGTCCCTGTACCAGCAACGTCAGCATCCCCTGGGACCTTGGCAAAAAAAAACCGATGGTAAACTCATTGGTTCCTCCCCAGACCTATCGAGCTGGAGCTGGAATTTGGGTGGTGACACCGGCGACCCGTGGTTTAACAAGCCCTCTGGGTTATTTTGACGGCTGCCCTAGGTAGAGCGCCACGGCAATAAATAGCAACACTAGAGCTGGTGCTGGGGAGCGGCCACAGGCGTGAGGTTGCTCCTTGCCCCCAAGGAGACAGGCCTGCCACCAGCGACAAGCAGAGTTGGGATAAAACTAAAGACGTGGTGGAAGTGTTGGGAGCAGGGCCAAGAGAGGCGATTGTCAGACAGAGACCAAGGAGGGGGAGAGGCGGGGAGGGCCAGGCAGAGGGGAGGTGGGCAGGCAGGCAGAGGACAAAGGTCATTCTCACACCTTTGGTAACAAACCTGCAGCCGCTTTTCTAACACACCGTTAATCTGCAAAAATAAAGGGGCCGCAGAGACGCTCGCTGTTACGCTGCCCCCTTTGGGCTTCGTGCTGAGACAATCCCGTGTAAATGTAGTTGACTCTGCTCCGGAGGGATGGGGCACGGGTTCATCTGGGCTGGGCTGTGGGCAGCCCAGGAGGAGGATCCGTCCAGGGCTAGGTGTGCAGGCAGCGCCAACAGATAGGTGGCCACGTGACGAATCGAACAGCTGGGGCACCTCTGAGAACAAAGGGCGACCCCGTTAACAATCATGCCGGGTCAACAGGCACAGACCAAGACCGCCCGAGCGCACTGACCGCTTCCTGACAGAATCTCTGACTGTCTCGATAGTCAGCGTAGGTCCCAGGAATCATCCCGGGAATCACGAGGTTCCGAGTGCACCAGACCTGGTGTTGAGTCCCAGCCTGCGCTGTCCCCTCCCTTACCCAGGAACTCTGGTCTGCACCCGGTACAGCTCTGTCTTCATTCAGCTGACGTTCATTGAACGTCTACTCTCTGTCCCATTTAGTTTCCTTTAAGACAGCTTTATTGAGATGTAATTCACATGCTGTACAATTCACCCACTTCAAGTGTGCGATTCAATGACATTTAGAATATTTGCTACGTGCAACCGTCACCGCAGTCAATTTTAGAACATTTCCTGCCCCCAAAAGAAACCCCAAATCCTTCAGCCCCATACCCTCAGCCCCAAGCAATAACTGACCTACTTTCTGTCTCTACGGATTTACCAATTCTGGACTTTCAGATCAATGATATAATCTGTGCCCTTTTGTGACGGGCTTTTTTCACTCAGCATCGTGTTTTCAAGGTTCATCCAAGCCGTAGTGTGAGTCGGTGCCTCACTCCTCTTTCTGGCTGAATAAGACTCCATCGTGTGGATGGACCACAGTTGTTTGCCATTCACGCGTGGATGGACACTGGGGTGTTTCCACCTCTTATTTAGGGTTCACACCAGTCTGCAAGGTAGGAATCCTTGTCTCTGTTTTCATGGGTGAGAAACTGAGGCTCAGAGAGGGGAGACACTTGCTGAAAGTCACACACCTGACAACTAGGGCTAAACAGGCATTTAGCCCCGGGCTGTGTGCCTGGAAATTTCCTGCCTCGTGACCCCTCCCTCCGTCTGGATTTAAGGTGACAACTGCTCTGGGTCTATGGTCACAAACTTGGTGGCGGGGGGGGGGCAGGAGAGCTTTGCAGGCACGCACCCCTGCCCTAAACCCCAGCATCTTCTTTTTTTTTTTGCGGTACGCGGGCCTCTCACTGCTGTGGCCTCTCCCGTTGCGGAGCACAGGCTCTGGACGCGCAGGCTCAGCCGCCATGGCTCACGGGCCCAGCCACTATGCGGCATGTGGGATCTTCCCGGACCGGGGCACGAACCCGCGTCCCCCGCATCGGCAGGCGGACTCTCAGCCACTGCGCCACCAGGGAAGCCCTGCAGCACCTTCTTTATGAGACTGCAAGGGGGGGCTCAGCACATAACACAGCCGCTAACGTGGAGCGCCTCCTAACCCTAGCCCTTCTCCACGCGGAGGACTTGCTGTAATGACTCAGCCTGTCTGTGCGTAGGAACGCTTGAAGCTTGGCCAGGACCCTCTGAGGCAGCTGTCCCAGGAAACAGTGAGATGGAGCAACTGGGGGCACCCAGCTGGCAGGGAGCAGGGCTGGTCCAGGCGCCAACACTGCACGTGCTGCCTCTCGGTAGGGAGTCTATGAGCTGAACAATGGCCCAGGCAGGACCGCAGCATCTCCTACCCTGTGGGCGAGGCCACTGGGGCTGAGGGTGGGAGATGTCAGGCACCTGCTTGGCATCCAGCCCGTGAACGGTGAAGGGGAGCCCCCCAGGCCAAGCCCTGCTCCGTGCTGCTTCTGCGAGGGCCATGCTCCCTGCCCCACCCGACCTCATCCGGGAGAAATGGTGTCACGTCCAGGGATGTTCTGGCCACGTGAGTGTTCCTGAGGGCTTCAGGCCACCGCCCCACACCCTCCTCGGGGAGGTGGCCCTGTCACCAGGCGGGATGACAGCGGAGGGCAGCAGGGCCTTCCCACACTCTGACAGCCCCGGGCCTGAAATGTGATTTCCATCCCAGGGTGGAGACAAAGGGAGGGCTTCCTGAGCACAGCCCGCAGAGGGTCGGGACTCTCTCTTTTGATGTCTGAGACAAGCAGTAGTAGGAGGTACAGGAATCTGTGGAATTCCAGGAGGGAGGTTATCTTCGTGATCTGAGGCCAGGACAGGAGGGCCCAGAGGCCTTGGGAAATGGGGGGTCAGAACCAGGGAACAATACAGGTGAAACCCTCCCCCGAGGTGCCGCTCAGGAGTGGGGCAGCGGCTCCTGGGGAATTTCCTTTTTAAACAGTCATCCTTGAGCAGAGCTGCCCAGGCTCCCTGTCCACTGCCTGGCGTGAGCCCTCAGCTGGGCTTTTTACGGCGCTTTTGTTCGCCATAAAGAAGCAGATGCCTTTCTCCCCTCAAACTTTCCCACCAGCCAAATAACCCCCCCCCTCCAGGCCCACTCCATTGTTCACAAAGAGCTGGGAGCCTAGGCAAGGCAAAGGTGGGCCGGGGCCATGCACCCAAACCTGCCCCTGCCCTGCTGGGGTCTGAGCCGCTGCCAGGCGGACCTCTGCTCCCTCCAGCCTGGCCCCTCTGCTGCCAGGTTCCTCCTCTTCCTGGGTCTGGGCTCCACGTTCAGCGGCTCTGAGAGCAGGGACCTGGCCAGGGGCTTAAAGCTGGTGGCACTCCGCTCCCTCCCAGGATGACAAAGCCACAGGTTTCCCTGGGTGGCTTGTGACAGCCTCTAGTCACCGGCGCCTCTTCTGCAGCCCCTGCTCCTCCCAGAGCCGAGTTCTGGAAATGATGGGTGGCCATGCGGGGTCTTCTGTGAGGGGAGGCCTCCCCTGCTGTCCCCAGTCCCCAGGCTCACACCGCAGACTGAGGGGACAACTCCCCAGCCAAGGTCGGGAGCCTGCATCCACTCAGGCCCTGCCCTTTACCCTCTCTGGGACTCAGTTTCTGCATCCATAAAATGGGTACACTAATACCCCTCTCTGGTGCCTCCGTTGTAGTTTGATTCCTAGCAACACTTACCACCACTCGAGACGAACGTACTGGCTGACTGGTTTGCTATTGGTCTCACCTGCAAAGGCTGGGAATTCCAAGAGGGCAGGGACTTTGCTTGCTCAGAACATGGTCTGGCACCGCGTGATGAGGGAACGAATGAATGCATGAATGCAGTGAATATATGAGATGTTGAGCGGCAGCGTCCAGGAGTAAAGCGCCGGTGCTGACGGGCGTCATCTCCGTCCCGCAGGGGGGCTTTGGGATCCTGGAGGAGATGTGCGTCAACTATGTGCACTACTACCCCCTGACACAGCTGGAGCTCTGCAAGAGTGCTGTGGACCCTGGCTTCCTGCAGAAGTATTTCCACCTTGTGAACAGGTGATGGCTCCAGGGGAGCACGTCTGCTGTGCCTCCCATCCCTGGGCATGGCAGGGGAACCCCAACCCAGAACCCCCCAGGCCCTGTTAGGCAGCTGGGCGAAAGTGAGGAATCCAGGAGCACGGGGAGCACAAATGTGGCAACCATGTCTCCACTCCCCCTTGAGGTGTCTGTGGCAGGCATCACTAATCGATCCCCGCACTTGTTTCCTAGTGAGTCTGGACTTGGCCTGAGAAGCCCCCTCCACCCAGCCCTGGAGCAGCCATTCCCTACTGATCCAAGCTGGCAGAAGAGATGAACCTATTAGCCGTTGCCAGCAGGGAGTCAGGGCCAAGGCAGTATGTTAGGAGGCTGGTGGCCTGAGAGCTACTCTGGGGACCCCACCCATCTACAGGGAGGCGTCATTTGCCCTGCTGGGCTCCCCTCCCCTCTGCCATACCCTACTCTGGGCTGTTTCTTCCCCCAACAAGGTTCAACAGCGAGGAAGTCTGCACCTGCCCTCAAGCCTCTGTCCCTGAGCAGTTTGCCTCTGTGCCCTGGAACTCCTTCAACCGCCAAGTGCTCAAGGCTCTGTACAGCTTTGCCCCCATCTCCATGCACTGCAACAAGTCCTCGGCTGTCCGCTTCCAGGTATGCCTGCCCTGTGTGTGTGTATGTGTGTGTGTGTGTGTCAGGGGCACGCCAGCCGCCGCCCTTGGAAACGCCGTAGCCCCTTCCCAACCCCCAGCGGCAAGTTCTGCGGCTGCCCACCCCTTAGTGCCCCAGGCCCCTCGGAGGACCCCGGTGTGGGTGACAGGGCTCCACCCCAAGGAGCTGGCAAGACGCACTCACACAAAACAGTTGAGTAATCTGGTGGTGACAGACGGGCCCAGACAGACAGCTGACGGTCTGCAGAGGGAGAAACTGACAGCCACCCCAGAAGGGCGCTACCCGCTCTCTGATGCCGTCACATCACGGGACTAATCTTGGTGGTATGAGCAGGCCGCCAGCAAACTCCCCCGGAGCCTAAAAATAAAGTGCTTAGGGAGGGGCAGGTGAGAAACCATACAGTCTGAAACTGCAGGCTGGTTTCTCTCCTTATCTGAGACCCACTGGGATTCAAAGGCATCTCATGTATTCCCCGGGCCAGCCGCCTGTCTGAGGCCAGGGCTGGTGCTGAGTTAGGCGTGGAGGGCTCTGCAGCCTGCAAGTCTGGAAGGCAGGTTTTCTGGAGGCATTTGGGAGCTGGATTAATTGCTATAAATCAAACATTCCCGGCACCAAGGGCGGGCCTCATAACGGCGCGTCAGAGAGCCGTTTAGGGCAGACGTCTGATGCGGTTAAAATGTGCCCTTTGATGCAGCCTCGTCATGGGGCGGGGGGGGGGTGGGGATCGCTAAAACATCAGCCTGTGCCCAGGGCTTCTGACTGCTTCTCTGAATGAAGTGAGGGGCGGCCAAGGAGGCACATGGGGGCCTAGGATGACTTCCAGGTGAGGACCCCCAAGTAGCAATGGGGGGTTGGTTTGGGACAAGGTGAGTTTAAGGGAAAGAGGTCATTCGGAAAAGTGCCTGGGGAGCTGGCCTCCGCTTCACCCCTCCAGCCTCAGTTTACCTCCTGGTCCCTTCCTTGCAGGGCGAGTGGAATCTGCAGCCCCTTCCCGAGATCATTTCCAAGCTGGAAGAGCCCACCCGCCACTGCCCAGCCAGCCGGGGTCAGAGCCCCGCCGGCCCCACCATGGTCAGCATCGGCGGGGGCAAAGGTTGAGTGGGTGTGGTCTCCTCGCTCCCCCATCCACGCCGTCCCTGTGGGCTCACGCCAGCTCTGCGCACCCCCCTACTCTACGAAGACCCCCATGGAGCAGCTCTGTGTGCCCAGGATGAGGGGCTGGACCAAGCCACTGCCTGAGACTAGGGTCCATTCCAGCATTCTCCCCCGGGGGAGTCCCTGCATGGCTGAGAGGGTCCCGTGACAGCTCCCTGTTGACCCACCGAGGACTGGGTGGACCGAGACCCTTGCGCACCCTTTTGACGCAGCGTAAGGGTAACCTCCCTCGGAGGTCTAGAGTCCAGGGCCCCGAAAGGCCTGCCATCTCTCTGGGAGGGGCCAGCCTCCTGGCACACGAGCCATGCCTGGCCGCCATCACCCGAGCTGGCCCCGCGTCCCCGGCCCCGGCTGATGGCGATCTGTGTGGGCATGTGACAGGTGAGAGCGCTGCTTCAACGTGTCCCTGCAGACTGGCTCACGTGTCGCAGTGGGCGTCTTCCCAGCCGACAGAGACAGGACAAGCCATTTAGCTAGTTAGAGACTTGCCTGGGGAAACTGCTCCATTGCAGGGTACATAGATATTTTCGCCCACCTAAAGGGAAACCCTAACAGCACCTCTCACCACCACCTAAAGGTGCGACAGCAGAGATCCAGACAAGGATCTGGGCGCCGGCTCCTTGGGAAGCGGAATTAATAGCCCAGGTCGCTTCTCTCTGCGGTGGGACAGGCAGCTGACGGAGCCAGCGGGCCCTGGAATCAGACCTGCGTTAGAAGTCCAGCCCCACCTCCCTGACCCTTGGTCTCCTCATCTGTAAAACGGGGCCAGCGCCGTGCGGGTTACTGAAACAATAAAACTCATGCACAGGGCGGCACCCAGCGACGGCTAGTACAGGGTGGTGCTGCCTGGCCAGGCACCCTGTCCCGGGCGGAGCAGAACATGCCTCACGCCTCCTGGGTCAGTCTTCACGTTCCTCCCTCTTTCTTCGCTGCCTCTGTTGAAGGCCAAGTTCAGCTCTTGGGTGGTTTCTGCCAGGAGTGACAGATTCAACTCTGTCCAGCCAGTTCAGCAAAATTCTGTACAGCCTCTAGGGGAGAGAGAGGGTGATGGATGGGCCTCCAAGTCCCCCCACAGCCCCGCCTTACACCCCAACAGCCGTCCGCTAAGCGCTGCCTCTCCTCCTGCCAGACACTTCATTACAGACCGGACGAACGGGCCCAGGCACCCTGCACTGAGTCATATAAATCATGGCTTCCCGCGCAGTAAGTCACAGGCCGTGATGGCTGTGAAACGCCAGGCCTGACAGAGGCTGCAGGGCGGCCAGCCCTCTGTCATCTTTAGAGCCCCGGACGACAGCGGGGAGAGAGGCCCCTCCCCTCAGGGCGCAGCCCTTGGGAGGGCAGCTGGAGCTCGCCCAGCCTCCGGCCCTGGTCTTCTGGCCCAAAAAGACCCCTTCCCTCTGATCATGCCCACCTGCCAGCCCAGACAGGGGTCCCCGTCAGCCCAGAGCTGTGGCAGAGGGTTCGAGGTTGACCCCCGGGCCTCACACCCACCAAGCCCCTCCTGGCCGCCATTGCTTTGTTCCCCAAACACACGGGACACACTTGTGGCACCCCAGCCTCACCAAGGAGGGAGCTGAGGTTCACAGAGGAGAAGGCCCTCCTCACCCGGGGCCCCTGGAGGATTAGTGGAGATCAGGAATCACCAGTTCCAGAACCTTCCGCCACCCACACCGACACCCTCTCCCCTTTACTCACTGCTGCTCTCAGGCTGCTCACGCGTTTCCTCGTGGGCAGCCTGCGCTTCTCCCCTACCCCGCCCAGATTATCGCGCCCGTGTCACTGATAAGAGTACATGCCCTGGTTCTGTGCTAACCCTCCCACGAACCCACGACGGACTGTCTCTGCTCCCACGGACAGATGGGGAAACTCAGAGATCTAAAGCTAGGTGCTGAGGTCATCCAGAGTGAGCATAGGGCCAGGAAGTGACCCCGGGCCTGTGTGACCGCAAAGCCTGGGCTCGCTACCTCCATTTCCTTGCTTAGGACCCAGGCACTGTCCCGGGGCCTCGTGGGGACTAAGCAACGACAGCTGGGACAAATGTTTACTACCTGAAAATAGCCGGTCAGGGCGAGGCACTACTTTGGCCAGGTCCCTCTGAGCGCTGTCCAGGATCCCCCATCTTCTGAAGGATTGGGGCGGTGAAAAGAGGGCGGTGAGGGTCCAGCAGCCTGGGTTCCCAACCCTCCCTCTGCTGTGTGGCCCTGGCCAATTTACTTTCCTTCTCTGGGCCTCCATCTTCCCATCTGCCCATGGAGAAGTTTCCCCAGCCTCCTGGGGACAGGAACTGCTCGGGTGACATGCCCAGAGTCCCAGGCTGAGGTGTGTCCACGCATGCTCAGTGTTGCGAAGGCCTGGGGCTGGGTGGTGGGGGCCGTTCCCAGGCTGCAGGCTCCAACGGGAGCAGGTGTGCCTGCCTGAGCCGGTCCCGGGAGGCTCCAGGGCTATATTGCCCGGTGGCCATTAGGCCCATGTGGCTGTTTAAGCTTAATTTTAAATGAATTAAAATGATATAAGATAAAACATTTGGGTTCTCAGTCACACCGGCCACATTTCAAACACTCAATAGCCACGTGTGGCCATGGCTACTGTACGTGCAGCCCAGGTATAGAGCATTTCCATCAACGTGGAGAGTTCCACCAGGCTGCGCTGCACCACGGCCGGGTCCCAGACGGCACCAGCTTAGCTGAGCTGCCTGGGCTGGGAGCCACGTGCATCCTCACATCCCAGCAACCCTCTTGACGGGCCCGGCTCCGGACAGAGCAGCTGGACCACCGCAGGGGTGCAGGAATTGTCCACGGAGGCATTTGGGGCAGGACCAGTCTCCCAGGCTAAGGATGGTCCCTCCTGCTTCGGAAGGTCCAGCCCCTTAGCCCCAGTGCAAAGCATTAGCAGCTTCCTCCATTATGACCACTGAGAGGCCTCCAAAAGCCCAGTGGGGACAGGCTCAGGACGGAGATGCTTCGATTCCCCCAACCGCCAAAGGCTCTCTCAGTCCCCGGCCCCCGGCCACCCATCCTGTGGTGCAGATGGAGAAACAGAGCCAGGGGCTCCTGGGGGCTCCTACTGTCCTCTGCTCCATTGCAGCGAAAAACAAAGCTTCTCGTTATCGCAAAGAACCCCCGTTTCGTCCCCCTCTGGCCCTTCCAAAATGCCCTGAAAACCACGCAGGGTCTCCCGGGGACACGCACGGCTCTATTTTCTCCCGTCTGTCTAGTGCCCCCACCCTCACCCACCCTCAAGCATACACTCCACATTTCCCTGCATTTTCAAGAGGTTCTTGGATGGAAGGCAGCCCACTGTGTCCCACGAATCCCAGGCCAGAAACTTCTGTGTTTGTGGCAGGTTCCTAATAAGGACTTGGGGAGCCTTCAGCGGGAGATTCTAGACTAGACCCCATGATGCTGACATCATGGCCCAGGAGGCCTTCCTTTGCCTCTGTGTGGGGACCCTCGCCCTCTGTCCCCTCCCTGGTCAGAAACCAAAGCTTTGCCCTGGGCTTCCATCCTGCCCCTTCCTCCTCTGGAGGTGAGAGGAGGGGTGGGGGGGGCAGGAGAGGGGAGGCGAGAGGAGACAGTTATTTAGGGTCCACGGAGGCAGTTCCTAGGAGATGCCTGGAGACCTCACGGGAGAGGGGAGGGGCGGCCCAGGCGGAGCCCTGTGTGGGCGGCCGAGGGGCAGTCACCCCCAGGCCCGGCCTGGCCCACAGACCCCTAGGTTTAGCGTTTCGGGGGTTAGCGTGTTTGCAGCGGGGGCCTTGGGCGATGAGCCTTTAAACTGGGGAGGCCGAAGAATAAAGCTGAGAGGGAACAAAGGCAGAACCAGAACCAGCTCATGCTGGGGGTGGTCTGAGGCCTTCCAGCACTGCCACGGGCCCCTGAGCCCCTGGAGTGGCTGTCAGGTGAGGAAAATCGGCAGGCCCCCTGAAAGGCCGCCTGGCACCCCTGGTGACTGCACCCAGCCCCATGGCCACGCTCGGCGAGGCCCCTCCCGGCCACAGCGTACACGCCTCCCCACGGCCCACTGCATGCCCCACTGTCTCCCGCTCGTGTAGTGGGGCAAGGACCCTGGGAGGAGTGAGGGTCTCACCAGGATCCCAGGGATTCCGCCTGGTGGACCCTCTTCGAGCTCACTCTGCACGACCCCGAGCCAGATGGCTCAGTACCTTCCTCTCCAGCAGTGACCTGGGCGGGTGGTTCTGGCCGCCCAAGGGAAGCGCTTTGTTCCACGGGGTGGGGATGAGCTGAGCGCTCGGCCCATCCAGGCCAGATGGTGCTTCTGTCAGGCAGGGAGGGTCCGCGGCAGGCAGAAGCTCCACTAGGGTGTCCTCAAGCGGAGGCAGGGCGAGGGAGCCCAGGGGCTGTGCCCCCACCGCCCCCTTGCAGATGGGGTGGCTGAAGCCCGGATGGGTAAACACGGCCCAGGCCACGTGGCAGGTCAGGCTCACCCCAGGACCTTAGCACGTGATGGGCTCGTCGTCCACAATCACTCAAATGTAGCCCCAGCTCCTCTCCTTTGCCAAATGCTTTTGTTGCCCCTCTTACCAGCTCTTCTGGAGGGAGGTGGGCCCCACGCCAGCTCCGTGTATATGAGGTGTCTGGGAATCGAGCGGGCTGCGAGTTGCCTGGGGATT
Organism: Delphinapterus leucas; assembly: GCF_059928025.1. Taxonomy (NCBI): domain Eukaryota; kingdom Metazoa; phylum Chordata; class Mammalia; order Artiodactyla; family Monodontidae; genus Delphinapterus; species Delphinapterus leucas. The sequence continues at coordinate 122,848,853 of NC_143134.1, read as the reverse complement.
CCACTGCCAGGGCCCTTGGTCCTCACTGAGGACAGGGGCCCCTCGTTCCCGCCAGCCATGCAAAGACCAGAGGCAGGGTGCCAGCGGCTCTGATGCAAATGCCCTTGCTGGGTGCAGGGGTCTGGGGCCCCTGTGGTCCCTAACAACCTGCCAGGCTGACAGACAGGAGCTAGTGAGACAGTCGGGGCCTTCACCGTCCCGGGCCCCTGCAGGAGGCTCAGAGCTCCCAGCACGGCTGGAGCCGCACACAGGTTGAGTCTGAGGGTGTGGGGGCGTAGGGGGGGGAGGGCACCCTTCTCCTGTGTCCAGCCAAGCTCAGTACTCAGAGCCACGGTGAGGGCCACAGTGCTCATTCTGTTCAGAAAAGCCTTCCAAAACAGATGCAACAGGGTGTGTCCGGAATGGGATTCGGAAGGACGGGCTGAGGTCACTGGCTCCGAGGGGAGGGTGATGTGTTCCAGCCCTGAGCGACCGGGCAGCCTGCTGAGGGCCAGGCCGTGGCCTAGACTCTCCCGAGCTGCGGGATCAAGCAGGTGAGCTGGGGGGCGGCCCATGACAGCCTCTCTCATGTCGGTGACCCAGTGCCCTTTCCAGAGGGGCCAGAGCTATTTCTCCCCAGCAGAGGAACAAAAACAAACAGGGAGGGCAAGAGCGAACGTTTGTGTTTCTGGGTTCAACCCCTGGGGAAGGAGTCGGGCTGGAACCTGGGCCTGACCTCCGTCGTCCAAGGCCTCCCCCCAAGGACGGCTGTGGAATGAACACGTGCACAGGCCCCGAACAGAGGTCCATGGCCAAACCACAGGGCCCGGGGAAGCAGCCCAGGCCATCTGGGAAGCCAGCTACCCTCCTCTCCTCCGCTGGCCCTACGGGGTCCACTCGGGGTTTCCCAGGCCCGTCTGTGAGCAGGGTGGTGGGGGTGCTGCAGGCGTTCCTTTGCCTGAGACTTGGGAAAGACAGAGGTCCCCGCCCCCCAGCTTGCGGTCTGGCGAGGGGGCCAGATTCTCTCTACAAAGGTCACCCGAAACCCAAATGTCTTCCCATGGCCTTAGCTTTATTAGCCTGACCTGTTCCGGCCCCGTCTACAGTGGGGCTGAGTGGTGTGTGTGCCTCTGAAGGCAGCCTGGGCCCTCCGGGGACGGCCTGCACCTCCGGCACCGCGTGGCTTCCCGCCTGTGTCTGTGGGAGCCTTGTCTCTCCTGTCCCCTGAGCACCTGCCACGCCTGCTCCCCACGGGGCTGGGCTCGCTGGGGCACAGCCGCGTGGTGCCGCTTTGTGGCAGCTGCCTGGGCCCTGGGCTGGCCCCCATCCCGGCAGGGAGGCAGGGCTCCTCCTGATGCACGGAGGACAGTTCTGGAAGCCCCACGAATGGAGCAGGGGACTCACCCCCTTTCAAGGGCCTGTGCGAGGCCCATCCCCAGGGGGCCGGAAGAGTGGGAGACCAGGACCAGAGCTCAGTCCTAATCAAAGAGTAAGGACAGGAGAAACCCACCCAGGCAGGAGGAGTCTGCCAGGTTCTCACCCAGCAGCATGCCTTCCTCTCCAGACCTAGAGAGCGAGGGGCTCTCGGGGAAACCAAGCCAGGAGAGGGAGCTTCTGCACAGGGGAGGGAGGGTGCTGATCTGAGACCCCTCCCGTCCCTGCTTCTGGCACTGCTTTCGGGGCTGGGAACTCTCAGGAGGCTTTCCCGTGTGAAGAACTGAGAGCTCAAAGCAGGAAGAGCTTGCTGTCTGGATCCACCCGCCACCCTTCCTGGGATCTGGGAACCAGACCATTCTGCTAAGCTTGACCTCAGGGACCGGGCCAGTCTGGCACGCACGCTCTCTGCCTTCCCTATTGTGCCTGAGGCAGACAGTACTAATCAATCCCCACACTGTCCCCAGTTCCAGACACACCTTACACCTCTCCGAGGCTGCTCTGGGCAGCCTTCCAGTCAAGGCTAGGAACCCAGGGTAAAGCTCCCTGCCTCCCTGCTTTGACACGGGCCTTATCGAGTGTTTCCTAAGCGCCTTCTCAGAAGCTCTCAAGGGCTACAGGCGTGGTGCCTGAGCCTAAGGGGTTATGGGTGGCTTTTTTAGGGTGTGGGTGGACTCGAGACCACCCTTTGGTCAGTGACCACAGCACGGGCCTTCTGGGTCCTCCTTCCACCCTCTCAGTTTGCATCTGTTTGGGGGGGGATGGTTCGCAGGCCTCGACTGAGGGCAGGGGGAGCCCAAGTTCTGACCAGGGTCCTCTGGCCTCCGGATCGGCTGAGGCCCCGCCCCCCGCCCCTCAGTAGATCCCTTTCATCCTCTTGTTGTCGGGATCGAAGGGAGACTTGAGGTGAGCCTGGGCCGGGTAGGTCACCCCCATCCTCTCCAGGACGTACTCTCCACTCTTCACAAAGTCCAACGAGACCTAGTAGCAGAAGAGGAGGGACCTTGGTCACTCGTTACCCAGTGGGTGCTGGGCTCACGCTACCTGCCTCTTGGGACGGGGCCAGCTGTCTCGGCCTCACGCCCCTCCTGCGGGCAAACCCATCGCTGTGCTGAGGGTCCTCCCTGAGCCGAGGAACTGCCCTGAGCAGGTAGATTCCGTGTTCCCGTGCCCCCGAGTTGCACTTGAGCACCTGGGGTCCAGCAGAGCCGAGGTCTGGCAGTCAGTGAGATCTCTCCCGCGGGGCAGCACCCCTCCACCCTGGAACTGCAGGTCCCTGGGAACCGGAGCACGGCCTGGACACGCAGGGCAGTGGCGGGCAGAGGCAGAGTGGGCTGGCCCAGCGCAGGATCCTGTTCTCCTGGTGCAGAGAATACACCCAGGGCCGGGCCTCACGGAGGGGTTCTGCTCGGGTTGTTAAATGACCTCTCTCGGCAGCTCAGGGTTGGACGGAAAAAATACCCCAAACAGACGAGGCTTTTTACGTGACTGCAGTGTTGGAATGAAGCGGCTTCCAGACCAGGCTTCTGAGCCGTGGTGGGCGCTGGCCGGGCTCAAAGCTCCACGCTGCCCCCACTGGGCCCAGAGGCGGGAGGCAGAGACCGTTGGTGCCTTCAGACGTCTGAAGGACGGGTTTGCCCAGAGCTGGGGCGTAGTCCTTGCTAATAAACAAACACCCCGGAGGCCACCAATTCTGCCCCCAGGTCCAGAGCCTTTCCTTTCAAGGGCAGTTTTGCTATTTTACAAAGGAGTCTTGGTTATCCCGCTGCTGTGCTGGTAAATGTTTAACAACCAGCTCTCAAGGGAGGGGAAGGGGTTGGGGGATGGGGGAGGCCTGATTGTGGCGTTTGCCCATTTCCATGGTATAAACACACTGGACATCCCTGATGGCGGGGTTGGGAAGAGGTGGACACAGTCGGCTCTTACAAGCCAGCCTGAGCCAGCCCTCGTCCTGCACTGGTCAAACCCGGGTATCCTGGGCCACCTGTCTGGGTAGGTATAAGCGTTCCTTCCTCGGTCACGTTAATTAGAAACCCAACCTGACCAAGCAGAAAAAGCAAGAATTATTGTTCTTTAAAAGAAGAGGTGACTAGGCCTGCACCCACCCCTACCCTTGCATGGGGCAAATGGACACGGGGCTTCAGCTGGGACGCAGGGCTCCGTATCTGGGGTGTCAGAGGGTCCTTTGTCACCGCAAAACGTCATCACTAGCCATGGCAACCCCATGGCAATAAGTGGAGCTTATTAAGGCTCCACTTACAGCAGAGATCTGTAGACAGCCCTGTGAGGCAGGTGGGAATAATCTGTCCCCATTTTACAGATGAGGAAGCCGAGGCTCAGAGAGACGCCCTTGTCCAAGGTCGCCAGGCCAGTCCAGGGCAGAGCGCCAAAGCTACTGAGGCCGAGCCTGTGTCCTGAGCCTCCCAGCCCACTGCGGATGCAGCCTCCTCAGACAGCACCGCAGCCTGGCCCCTTCCCCCTTGGGTCTGCCATCAGGCCTGGCCCGCCCCTGCACCTCTGCCAGGGCTGGTCTGACTCACTCCTCCTGCCCCCTCCATGCTGCTGCTTCCAAGTGCCTCCCCCAACCTGGAGCCTCAGTGGGGGGAGGTGGGGGGCCGCAGCCCAGAGACTGTTGGGGCAGGGGAGGCCGGAAGGCCCAGCTGGATGGGCATCCCTGCCCCGACGTCAGAGCCTCTTGGGGCCCCTTTCTCCGCCGTCAGGGGGCTGGTGCACGACTCCAGGGAAGCAAGCAGGTGAAGCCATAAAGGTGCCACCAATGATAATGAGCTCCCCCCACCACTCGCGTCACACCACCCAGCCAGCCCGGCCTGAGCTCCACACCCCTCCCAGGGCTCAGAGCCCTGGAGGCCCTCTAAGGGCCCTCGCTCGGCCCTCACTCCCCTGCCAGTGTGGACGGCGGCATCCATGCTCAGTGGGGGATTATTTGGGTTTACAAATGATTGTTTGGGCAAAATGTTTAGATTTTCTCCACCCAGAACAAGCTGCCCCTCTGTCTCATTGCCAAGTTTCCCAAATGTGCCTGCGCGCGTGTCTGTGTGCACGTGTGTCAGTACGTGTGCGCACATGCGGGTATACGCGTGTGTACACTGATGTGTGTGCACACAACCGTCTGCACGCACACGGGGTCTCAAGCTCTAGGGAGCAGCGGGCGTTAGCCTGGCCCAGAGCCTCTTCCTGACCAGGAGAAGCTGGGAGCTTCCAAAATCAGATTCTTTCCGAGAGAAAATATGGAAAGAGCTCCGACTCTGCCCAGGGACACAGCCCCATCAGTCAGTCACCTCACTGTGCTCTGGTCCCCACACGCCCAGCACACTCAAGGCGGTGGGCAGGGGTGCTGGTGCGGAGCCTGAGAGGACCTGGGGCTCCCGGTGGCAGTGCTGGGGAGTTGGACTCACCGGCCCGCCGCTGGGGTCCCGGATGTAGCCGTAGGCCAGGGTCTTGTCGATGGTGAACCCGAAGTCGGCTCTCCGGACGTGGCCCACCACCTGGCCGTTTCTCCAGATGGCCTCCAGGCCGAACATGGGCACTTTCCTGGAAGAAGCAACAGACGGCTGGGACCCCAGAGCCCCCGGAGGGGAAACTCCTGCGCTTTGCCTGGTCGAGGAGAGAGGGGCCGCGCCCGCCAGACCACGGGCTCCATGCCACGGGGCTGGTCTGCTATGAGCCCCCGTGCCCAGCGCCTGGCCCCCGGGGATGCCACGGCATAGGCTCCGAGCAAATAAATGAATGAACAGAAAACACCAAAACCAGGATCTGACTTCCGTGTCTCTAGGGACGGGCCCCACAGATTTGGAAGAGGCCCACCTTGAGGATTTGACTTCTGATCAGTTTAAAACTGTCATACGACTTGTTTTACTCTGATGGGTCTCCTTTTTCTACAGCGTGCTGTATCATCTATTAAAAGTGCTTTTCTGTATTGCACGTAAGGTACAATGCTCGCTGTAAAAGTTTTGAAAATTCAAAATAGAAAACAAAGATTAAACTCCAGTCACAGAAACGCCAGCACTGGATCGTCTGGTGCAGATCTTGGCAGACGTGCCCCTCCTGTGTATCGCGCCTGCGAGGACCGTGCTGGGCCCTGGGGAGGCAGCGAGCACCGTGTGGCCCCGTGGGTCCCCGGGGCGGGTGCTGAGGACCACGCCCGGAGGCGTGGGGCACAGCTGGGCCCAGTTACGGTAACTGGAACTGGGTGAACCCTACACTGAGGAAAAGAGCCTGCACAGGGTCCAGGGTGCCGCCCAGTTCAGAGACCAGGAGGAAAAGGTCTGGGCCCCACGGGTCCAGTGGATGAGGGTGGGATGGAAGGAGGCTTTGTAAGCACGTTCTTGTCTCCTTTGGTCTCACCCAGTCCTACCGGGGCACCACGTCCATGGGAGAGAACAGCCTCAGAGAGGCCACCTGCCTCGCCCAGGGCCCCAGAGCAAATGCAGCGGGAGTTCTCTGTGACTCCCCAGCCGGCGCCCAGGCCGGGTCTCTCCTCTGGCCTGGGACCGGCCAGGCCACGGCACTGGGTGGATTCTGCAGCCCGGCAGGGAACCCCCAAGTGGGGAGAGCCAGGCTGTGGCCGGTGCTGTCTGAAGTTGTGGGCCAGGCGGCAGAAGGCCTCGGCGGACCCCTGCTCTACCTGCACCCCAAACCAGAGCTGAGCTGCTCCCCGGGAGACGGACAAGGAATCAAGCGGAGAGGCGGCCTGACGGGAACCCAGGGAGAAGCCGTAGGAAGGTGACGGCCCCCAGCTCTGCTCTCTCTCCGCCCCCCTCCCCTGCGCACTCTCAACACTTGCTTTGAAGGTTCCAAATCTGGGAGAAGTGGCACCCTTGACGGCTGGCTGTCAGCTCCAAATCGACGAAGCCCAGAGACGCCCGCTGCCCTGGAGACGGTTGCTACTCAGACTCCGTGTCACACCATCTATGTCTTCCAGTGCCAGCACCCCGGACCCAGGGACAATGTGGGCTCAGCTCCGAGCACGTAAGGGCGACATGCTCAAAAGCTGCCCCGGGGGAGGTGGGGGAGAAGGGATCAGGCCCCTCCACAGGGCTCTCCTTCCACCTCTGCCTCGTGCCCGGGCGAGAGCCACCCTGTCCCTTGGCCTCCATGGTCTCCATCTGTAAGTGGGGCTGGTGGCCCCAGCCTGGCCCTTCCCTCCACGGTCCCCCCTCCCGGGCTGTGGGGAGGCTCTAATGAGGACACAGTGGGACGTGGCAGCACCGTGACGAGCAGCCAGCTCGAGGCCCTTGGTCTGGAGCCTCCCACAGAGCTGGCTTGGGTTGGCAGGGCCTTTCACTTTTAAAATCTGTGTTTGAGGGAATTCCCTGGCGGTCCAGTGGTAAGGACTCTGCGCGTTCACTGCCGAGGGCGTAGGTTCAATCCCTGGTTGGGGAACTAAGACACTGCTAGCGCATGGCGTGGCCAAAATAAAATAAAATCTGTGTCTGATGAGCGCTACCCTCTTTGCTCCCTGCTGACCAGCACCGGCCCCGGGCCTGGTTTGCACCCTGCCCGGCCCTGGCAGGATCTGAGTTTGCAGCGTTGGCTTCGGAGTCAGGCCCGGCATGGACCCAGCCTTCTCACCTGTAACGGGGCTGCAGTGGGAGTTCTGGGAGAGGGCACCCGGCCCGTGGGGAGCGTCACACCAGGCGGCTCGAGAGGAGGAACCCCGAAGCCTGCTTGTCACTTCTGGCAGCCCTGGCCCCAGAGGTACTCACTCGTCCACGGTGAAGCCCACCAGGCGCCGGCAGAGGCCCTTGGCCCGCTGCTCCTCCAGGGCCTCGCGCCCCAGGAAGGGGATGGCAGACTTGAGTTTGCAGGTGAAGGCCAAACCCGCTTCCAGGGGGCTGTCATCGGGCCGCAGGTCGGCGTGCCAGTGCCGGTAGCCTGGGTGGGGAGACGACGGGGTCAGCGCCAGCAGAGGCAGACACACACCCTTCGCAAGACGCACGTGGGCCCCTGCCCCAGCCCACATGCCCACCCTAGAAACTCCGTGACCTGGGCCTCACGGGGCGGGGGGCATCCTCGATCGTAGTAGGTCCCCTGGACGAGCCCCCTTCAGCACTGCGACACCTGTGCCATCAGGCTGGGGGCCCTGGGGAGGGGGCTGTGAAGGGGCAGCACTGAGGGCCCCTTCCCGCTCTGATGTCCTCCAGCTCTCTCCGGGAAACTTGGCGCTACATCCAAATCCAGCCCGCCCCTACCTGGGAGAGCACCCCGCCCCTCAAGAGTGCTGGTGCCAAGAGGTGCCAGCACCATCCCCGGGCCTGCGTGGAGGACCCGGTTCGTGGACAGCAAACAGGGTTTGGGGAGACAGCAAAGGTTGGGGGAAGGCGGAGCACAGTGGGGCTGGAAGGATCACGGGGCCAGAGGTGGGGGTAACAGCCTCTCTGCCTCCAGTGAACGTGGCTCAGGCAGCCCACCGTGGTGTCCAAACCCTGCACACACCTTTCTCGATGCTCAGGGAGTCGATGGCCCGGTACCCGGCATTGACGAGGCCGTGCTTGGCCCCTGCTGCCATCACAGCCTGGTACACGGGCAGGCAGGACGACCTGGGGATGTGCAGCTCCCAGCCCAGCTCCCCAACGAAGGACAGCCTCATGGCCCGGACCTGGGGGACAAGTCACAGCTTAGACGTGGGCCAGGGTCAGACGGCTGAGGTCGAAGTCCAGCCACCACTCACTGGTGGACACTTCCTACTGTCACCGTTATTAGCCGGCCCTGGGCCCAGGCCACGGCCTCTGACCCCCTGGGGGGTCCCGAGGAGAGTCCTCAGGGGCACTCTGGAAATGTTTTTTGTTGTTGTTTAATAAGTTTATTGATTGATTGATTGATTTTCGGCTACCTTGGGTCTTCGTTACTGCGCGCGGGCTTTCTCTTGTTGCAGTGAGTGGAGGCTACTCTTAGTTGCGGTGCGCGGGCTTCTCATTGCGGTGACTTCTCTTGTTGGGGAGCACAGGCTCTAGGCGCGTGGGCTTCAGTAGTTGTGGCACGTGGACTCAGTAGTTGTGGCTCACGGGCTCTAGAGCACAGTCTCAGTAGCTGAGGCGCACGGGCTTAGTTGTTCCGTGGCGTGTGGGATCTGCCCGGACCAGGGCTCGAACCCATGTCCCCTGCATTGGCAGGCGGATTCTTAACCACTGCGCCACCAGGGAAGTCCCTGGAAATCTTTAAAAGGAAGGGGTGTCGTCGTTGGGGGTGGGAGAAAGTGGACATGTGGTTCCCGGGCCACGGCTCTTCTCCTAAGTGACTGTAGGGATGCCCTTGGGCCTCTGTAACCAATGACTACAAACCCGGGGACTTAAAACCACAGAAGTGTGCTCTCTCCCAGTTCTGGAGGCCCGAAGCCCAAAAGCAAGGTGTGGGCAGGGCCACGCTCCCTCTGGAGACCCCAGGCGCTCCTGGCTGCGTCATCCCGACCTCTGGCTCACTCTCCTCTGTGTCTGTGTCTCCTCGTCTCCAGCAGGACACTTGCCGTTGGGATGAGCCCCACCCTAAGCCAGGATGGTCTCATCCCGAGATCCTCTGCCTTAATCACAACTGCAGAGACCCTATTTCCAAGGTCCCATTCCCAGGTCCGGGGTGGGGACATGGACGTCTCTTTTGGGGGCCACCGTTCAATCACCGCAGTGACTCGGGCAAGCCTCTTGGCCTCCCTTTGGCCTCGATTTCCTTGTCTATAAGCGGGGTCAGGGGCCTGGCTTTGTCTGTCTTAGGAAGCCTGACTTTTCCTGCTCGGCTGGTTTGGTGGCTCGTCACTTACACATCCAGCACCTGGCGGCCGCCTCCAGCCTTCGGGCAAATACTTGAACCCTCAGTGTCCCCATGTGCAAGGCCCAAGCGTGGGACTGTCCAGCTCACAAAAGGGACAGGGAGGGTGCAGCACGTCACAGAGCTCATGGAGACGGAGGACCTGATCCCATTACTGCTCTGAGCCCCAAGGGCTGCCCAGTGCAGCTCCTGCCAGGATAATATCTGAGCAGAAGGAGAGCGGGGGCCACTCCGCCGACCACGGAACCAGCGCCTTATAAATCTGACACTTCAATCACACCGCCACCGAGGGGCTGGATTCGGGAAGCTTTTGAAACAGCACAAATTTGCCCTGAGTTGCCATTTGTCCGGGCCTCTCAAAAAACTCAAAATTGACACAGAAAATGTACTGTTGACATTTCGCTGCTCCCCTGCCTTGTCAACGGGCTTCTAATTTTAGACAGCCCACGGAGGAGCGCAGGGCTCAAAGCCAATCTCATTTTGAACAGGAAAAAATCATTTTTAAAGCTCACCCATTCACGGCCCCAGGATCGCCGGTCTTATCAGACATACAGCCCCCCAGTTAAGTCAGGCTTTTGAACGAATTCACGGGTGGGATGGAGCTACCCCCAGCCTCTTCCCCAGCTCCCAGGAGCCCGGCGAGGCCAGGAAGCTGGCTGGTCTCCATCATACCCCAGCACACAGACGGGCTGAATTAATACTTCCTGAGTGAAGGGGGAAAACAGGCACAGATGGACAGACCTCTGCTTTCTGGCAAAGTGAGGGGAAGGGTTTGGGGATTCCTAGGTGACTTTCTAAGTTGCCAGCATCATTGGTTCTTGAGACATCTTGTGTTTTTATCTCCACTGAAACAGTGGAGTTGGGGGAGGTCTCATTTCTTCTGAGAGAGGACACGTACTGAAGGGAAGGGCCGAAAATAAGGACATCTGGAACATGGGCTCAGGGTCAGGCAGACCCACGGGCTGGCCTCTCCCAGCCTCTGTGCCCCCGTCTGATAAATGGGGTGAGCATCAAGTTCATGGGAAGCTGGTGCCTGGTACACAGTCATCTGATGGTCAACGCGGGCTTGGATGGACTTTAGAAAGCAAGCCCCAAACTGAGGCAAACTCCCCTTCAAAACAGCCCCACACTGCTCTGGGAACCATGGGCAGTGGACGGGGCCACAGAATTGTGGAAGGCCATCAGGAAGGGCCTTAAAGCAGGTTTTGTTTAAACCCTTTTCAGACCCCAAAGACTCCCCCGATACTGTTAGAACCGACAAACCAAGTCAGCAAGGTTGCAGGATATAAAATCAACACGCAAAACTGGCTGCCTTTCTATACCCTAACAATGGACAATCTAAACAGGGAATTAGGAAACTGTTTACAATCACATCAAAAAAAAAATAAAATCCCTGGGAAGAACCCTAACTGCGGTGGTGAAAGACTTGCACGCTGAGAACTATAAAACATTGCCTAAAGAAATGAAAGTTCTTTCATTACACAAATAAACGGAACGACGTCTCGTGTCCTCAAGATATCAATGCTACCCAAACGATCTACAGATTCAATACAATCTCTATCAAAATCCCAGTGGCATTTTTTTGCAGAAATAGAAAAATTCACCCTAACAGTCATATGGGTGACCTCAAATAGCCAAACAATCTTGGAAAAGAACAAGGCTGAAGGACTCACTTCCTGATTTCAAAAGTTATTACAAAGCTACCACATCAAAACAGCATGGTACAGCATAAAATCAGACAAATCAACGGAATAGAAAAGAGAGCCCAGAAATAAACCCTCATGTAAATGCCCAGTGACCCTTAACAAGGGATCCAAGACTGTTCTGTAGGGAAAGGACAGTCTCTTCAACAAATAGTGATGGAAAAACTGAACCTTATCTTACACCATATATAAACATTAACTCAAACTGGATTAAAGACCTAAGTGTGAGGCCTCTGACTGTAAAACCCCTAGAAGAAAACATAGAGGAAAACTTCGTGACACTGGACTTGGCGGTGATTTCTCAAATATGATACCAAAAGCACAGGCAACAAAAAGCAAAAATAATTAAATGGGACTCCAGCAAATGTAAAAATTTCTGTGCATCAAAGGACACAACCAACAGTGAGAAGGCAACCTACAGAATGGGAGAAAACATTTACAAATCATGTATCCGATAAAGGGTTACTATCCAGACTATATAAAGAGCTCCTACAACTCAACAAAAACAAAACAACCTGATTAAGAAACGAATTAAGAACGTGAATAGACATTTCACAAAGATGATATACAAATGGCCAACAAGCATATGAAAAGATGGGCAGTATCACTAAACATTAGGGAAATGTAAATGAAAACCACAATGAAATATGATTTCAGACCCATTAGCATGGCTCCTATTTAAAAGAAAACACAGAAAATAATCAGTGTTGGCGAGAATGTGAAGGAATTGGAACCCTTGGGCACAGTTGGGGGGAATGTAAAATAGTGTAACTGTTAGGAAAAACAGTATGGTGATTCCTCAAAAAATTAAAAATAGAACTACCATATGTCCAGCAATCCCACTTCTGGGTACATATGCAAAAGAACTGAGGGGTAGAGAAGGAGCTGGTCTGGTCATGTGCGTCCCGGGCAACAAGCATCCTGTTATCATCAGACAAACTTAGCTCTGCAAATAAACGCTGGAACAGGACCTTGTGTGAGGCCCTGCTGGGAGCAATGCCCTTTTCTGCTTGGCCCAGCTGGGGTGGCCACTCAGGAATCAACAGGGCTTGGCCAGTGCCCATCTTTGCAGTGGCCAGTGTGCTTCTGGCCGGCTGGCCCACAGAGGAAGGAATTGCTTCTAAAGCCAGCAAGAGCCACCTGCCAGCTGGGCCCCCTGGGAGGCTCAGACTCCTGGGCTGTGGAACGGAGACCCTAGAGGACCCCTGAGTGAGAAGAGATCCTGCTGGGGTGGGGAGGCAGACCCGCCAAGCCCCAAACACCTGGGTGAACGTCATTACTTCTATGCAGTGCTTCTTCATTCCAAATTGGCTCAAGGACCCTCTCCTTTTGGAAGGTTCTGGGTTTCAGACCCCTCCACCAGGACATGTGGGGCCCTGTAGAAAGTTCTGCGGGATGCTACGGGTCCCCAAGGGTGAGAGGATTCTCCGCTCTGTCCATCACATGTTTCGTTCAGGCCACTAGGGTGGCAATGAGATGGTCAGCAGGGTGTGGTGTGGGGGAGTTCTCCCGTCCTGAGGCCGAGCAGTGTCCCCAGCAGCCTGGGCTGCAGCAGGCTTGAGGCTCATCCACCCCGTAAGGACAAGGCTGGAATCCGGAACACGAGTCACGAGATGCCTCTGAGCCCCAACCCGGGGCTCTGCACACAGTGCGTGGTCAGTAATGTCTGTGGTCCCACACGGGGTCACCTGCCCCAGACACAGATGGCCAGCCCAGCAAGATGAAGCTCCTAGCTACCCATTCCACAAACACCTGTGCTCAAACATCCCATTGGGCCCCGGAACGCCCGCCCCCAGGCTCTGGACCCTCCACAGTACTCAGGATGCTGCCTGGTCCTCCCGGCACTCACACCTGGCGCAGGGCAGGTGAGGGCCAGCCACCCACCAGCGCAGGCACCACAGTGGCTGAGAGCGTGGGCTTGGGTGCCACATAGCTACTAGGTTTAAGTATGAGTCACAACCGTTGCATCCCTGGCGACTGACATCCCTGAGTCTGCTTCTGCAAATCCTGGCTGATAACAGAGCTCATAGGGCCCATGGGAGCAGTCAACAAAACGGTCACTATAGAGCCCCAGGCAGGAGGCTGGCTACTCGGAGAGGTGGGTGCCGCTGGAGCGCCCATTTTACAGATAAGGAAACTGGGGCTCAGGGAGGTCAAGCCACTTGCCCAAGGCCCAGTGATGCCCTAGAAAATGTTCAACAATCAACTCTTGGGGGGCAGGGGGTTGTTCTGTAGTGTTTACCACTTTCTGTGGTATAAATACTCCTGCTACAGCTGATTTCAAGCTAACAATTGTTTAACCACCCCTTGCTACTTTTCCTACAGATTTAACCCTCAGCTCTCACGAGCTGGTATGAGCACTTCCCAAGACGCTCGGAGGGACTCACAGCTAGTGAGTCAGAGCAAGGAGTCAACACCATAAGATCCTCCCTCCCTGCCCTCGACTGATTCACTGGAATATTTTTGTGGGGAGGGAATATGTTCAGGCTTCAGTAAAATGGATTTGGGGGCTTGGTTCCATGTTTGGTGCAGCAGTGAACCTCCTGGCAGCCCTCCGTGGGGAGGACTGAAATCAGGGTAGCGCTAGGTGCCCACCCCAGCTCAGATCAAAGGCCACACGAGTGCCCCAGGCAGGAGAGCCCATGTCACTCCTGTGCGATGTTTGGCCATGGGCAGCATCAGAACAAGCATGGAGTAGCCTCTCTGGGCAGACACCGCAGGAAGGCTTGAACAGATGTGCCCACAGACACGGGCCCAAGCTCTCTCAAATCACATTAGCTCGTGGTGATTTTACCTGTTTCCGGGGAGTTTGGGTGTGTACCAGCACCCCCGACTCACTGGGCACATCGTCCAAATTCAGTCAGCCCTTAAATAAGTGAGGGTCTCAGGGGCTCCTGAGGCAGGGTGTAGGCAGGGATCAGAGTATGTGCAGCCCCCTGCAGGGGCCTAGAGCCCTGA